>NW_028300899.1:6407500-6707500 GCF_049000335.1 Polistes dominula
GTCATGTAAGCCCTTTAAGTTTTATATAAGGTATTTTATTACTCGGTGTTCGTGCAAGAGAATTTCAACAAAAGATACTTTACCTCATTATTATGGGATTGAAAATTTTTACTTACTCGACTATAATATACTTGTATTTTATTTTCATATATTTTAACATATAAAAATATGTTATTGTTTTTTCGTACTATTCGAGGTACTTACGTATTAACGCCACCGCAGCAAAAAATTCCGCTAATGCGCCAATAAAGAGCAATCTTGTTGTTCGCATACAACAACCTACTTGTTTGCACACAGCAACCGTCAGGGTTGCGTCAGGGTTTCTTCAGGGTTTCGTCAGGGTTGCGTCAGGGTTTCGTCAGGGTTTCGTCAAGATTTTGTCAGGATTTTGTCAGGGTTATGGCGACAGCATCAGGTGAAAGAAAATAGAGACTGTTTTGAATCTATGTTAAATTTTATATCGGCCCATTTTCCACCGAAATCAGATTGTGACTACTTTTTATAAATAAAATCTATTGAATTTTGAAAGTGCTTGGATTTTAAATAAAGTTTTGTATTCTATGATTTGTCGCAACAATTTAAGTTGTTGATTGGTGCATTAGCGGAATTTTGCTGCGATTGCGTTAATACGTAGGTACCCTTTTCGATATAATTATAATAATGATAATAATAATAATAATAATAATAATGATAGATTTGAATTATCTGTTATTAATTATTTGAATTCAAAATTAGGAATCATACTATCATTTATTATATGATCAAATTGAATGGATAAATACGAATAGATAAATAGGATAAAGTTTCAATAAAAAAAAAAAGGAAAAAAGAAGAAAAAAGAAATACCGCGTTACCTTTTAAATCCGATTTGCTTGTTTATCGTAAAAAAAAAGTTTCCTGGGTTGATTTCAATCTTGAAGACAGTATTTTTTCCTTATCAAGACACAAAGCTCGAACAATTTTATTCAAAGCATTATTGTTTTGTTAAATTGTTTTTCTCGTGTTTTTTTTTTTCATAAATCTTCGAAAGTCTTTTACCAATTTTTACAAACGACTAAATTCTCAGTAGTTTACAGAATTTCATTTTGAATGATTCAATGTTTTCGAAATATTATTTTATTACAAATATTACTATTATGCTTTAAGGGGAAAGGGGGGGGGGTAAGGTCAATTCGTACAAAAAAAGGCATGTTTTTGTGAATATTTTGTGACGACACAGTTAAAATCTCTTTATTACAACCAATAGTACTACATTAAAGTATGACATTCGAAGAATATTGTATAAAATTTTCACGAAGAAATATTTAAAAATGCGGTAATGGCGGCAATTATTCGGACGTGTCTCGGAAAAAGTAGAATTGCGGTGCTCTTACCTTACCCCCCCCCCCCCCCCCCCCCCATCTCTCAAATGATAAAGAAACTTTAGCAGATCTAAAAAAAAACTTATGTAATATTGGAAAAATATAAGGTAGGGTGGGATAAAAAGAAATCGTAGATTAAAAAAAAAAAGAGAGAGAGAGAGAACAAAAGAAGATAAAAAATCGTCATGTAAGCCCTTTAAGTTTTATATAAGGTATTTTATTACTCGGTGTTCGTGCAAGAGAATTTCAACAAAAGATACTTTACCTCATTATTATGGGATTGAAAATTTTTACTTACTCGACTATAATATACTTGTATTTTATTTTCATATATTTTAACATATAAAAATATGTTATTGTTTTTTCGTACTATTCGAGGTACTTACGTATTAACGCCACCGCAGCAAAAAATTCCGCTAATGCGCCAATAAAGAGCAATCTTGTTGTTCGCATACAACAACCTACTTGTTTGCACACAGCAACCGTCAGGGTTGCGTCAGGGTTTCTTCAGGGTTTCGTCAGGGTTGCGTCAGGGTTTCGTCAGGGTTTCGTCAAGATTTTGTCAGGATTTTGTCAGGGTTATGGCGACAGCATCAGGTGAAAGAAAATAGAGACTGTTTTGAATCTATGTTAAATTTTATATCGGCCCATTTTCCACCGAAATCAGATTGTGACTACTTTTTATAAATAAAATCTATTGAATTTTGAAAGTGCTTGGATTTTAAATAAAGTTTTGTATTCTATGATTTGTCGCAACAATTTAAGTTGTTGATTGGTGCATTAGCGGAATTTTGCTGCGATTGCGTTAATACGTAGGTACCCTTTTCGATATAATTATAATAATGATAATAATAATAATAATAATAATAATAATGATAGATTTGAATTATCTGTTATTAATTATTTGAATTCAAAATTAGGAATCATACTATCATTTATTATATGATCAAATTGAATGGATAAATACGAATAGATAAATAGGATAAAGTTTCAATAAAAAAAAAAAGGAAAAAAGAAGAAAAAAGAAATACCGCGTTACCTTTTAAATCCGATTTGCTTGTTTATCGTAAAAAAAAAGTTTCCTGGGTTGATTTCAATCTTGAAGACAGTATTTTTTCCTTATCAAGACACAAAGCTCGAACAATTTTATTCAAAGCATTATTGTTTTGTTAAATTGTTTTTCTCGTGTTTTTTTTTTTCATAAATCTTCGAAAGTCTTTTACCAATTTTTACAAACGACTAAATTCTCAGTAGTTTACAGAATTTCATTTTGAATGATTCAATGTTTTCGAAATATTATTTTATTACAAATATTACTATTATGCTTTAAGGGGAAAGGGGGGGGTAAGGTCAATTCGTACAAAAAAAGGCATGTTTTTGTGAATATTTTGTGACGACACAGTTAAAATCTCTTTATTACAACCAATAGTACTACATTAAAGTATGACATTCGAAGAATATTGTATACAATTTTCACGAAGAAATATTTAAAAATGCGGCAATAGCGGCAATTATTCAGATGTGTCTCATGAAAAAAGTAGAATTGCGGTGCTTCTCAACTACTGCACCGATCCTTTTGAAATTTTGAACACTATTTCTGTACATATTATTATTATTATTATTATTAATTGGCATTAGGAACTAAAAAGTTCATTGCAGTAAGTACCAAATTACTCCAAATGCACCCCTTACAGGGTGATTCAATTTTTCTTGAATAATCTTTTAATATTTATAATTTATAATTATTTTATCTTTATAATAATTATCAATCGATTATCAATACTTTCGATTAACAAAAGGAAATGGAAAAAGTTCCTACCTTTGTAATAAGTTCTTTAAAAAGTATTTAACGTTCACCTATAATCATTTTCCGTTCGTTCGTTTCAAAACAATGAAGATGGAGAATCCTTCCTTCTTAACTATATTTTACGAAAGGAAAGGAAAGGAAGGAAGGAATTCAATAGTTTTCTATCTTTATCTGGTTTATCGTTTTCTAAGGTGCGAGAGAAAGTAAACAACCTACATCTACCTCTACCTCCTTTACTGTGGGATTTAAGCGACACGACACGACACGACACGACACGACACGACGACGATTCTTCGATCGATCGATACGAGGTGGAGGTGGAGGATGATGTTCCTTGATGAGAAGGAGAACGTAAATTACTTTCCTTGTTTTCCTTGAAATCTTCTCTCGTCTTCCTATTTCTATCTCTTTCTCTCTCTCCCACACTTTATTTCACTCTTTCGTATTTTTTTTATCTCTTTTTTTATCTTTCAACTCGTTTTTATTTTTCCTCGTCAGGATTTTAGTAAAAGACTGGATGAGCATAGTATTATCAGTATGATCATCATTATCATCATCTTCAGTTAGTATTCTTTGAAAAAGTGATGTGTTACTACGGTTCGTCAGAGGGATACCTTTTTCTTCAAATAAAATTGCAGTTCGTTTTGTTCATCTTCTTTCGTTACTTTTAAATTACTTTTCCATTGATTTTTTGTTGTTGATTTATACATTTTTTAATTGAATATTATGTATATATTCGTATGAGTGTGATTTTTTGAATAAACTTTCAAAATCTAAACGTATATTTTGGTTGTATATCTGTATAATATTTGTGATTTTTATAATGATGACTCCGACATCGGAAGAAAGTAAGTTTCTTTTTTGAAACAATTTTTGTCATTAATTATTTTTAAGGGAGATAATTAAATGTCAAATTTTGTATAGAGTATTGTTAGATTTATTTAAGGTGTTTCGGTTCAAGCAGATCATTTAAATATTTTATTTCGTTTTTTATTGTTTAACTCTTTGCGGCACAGAATTTTAGATAATAAAATAGCTCTATGTTGCATAGAAATTTAATTACATTTTAAATGAAACAAAATTGGTATATTTTTTACTAATAAAGGTATTACATAATGTAAAAACATAAAAAAAAGAATTAATAACGAAGATTTAATAACCAATTGCTTTGCATAAATAAGATGAAATATAAACTTATGAGCGTGTGTAGCTATTGCAATAATATTTCAAGATGAGACTAAAAATGTCCCACCGTATATTACGGTGTATCAAAAAGGTGGGACACTTTTAATCCCACCGTGCTCCAAAGAGTTAAGATACTTGTAATAGATTTTTGACAATTTCTTTGCTATCTTGGTACATATTTTTTTTATTTTTGTTTTTATTATAATTATTATTTTTTTATTTTCAATATTTCAACATTTTCTTTGTAATCATCTTACCAAGTTAAATTTTCTTTATGTCATCAGGTTTTATAAATTTTCTATATAATTTTTTAATGATTTTCAGATTATATCAAATTAATTTTTATTTTATATTGAGTCTGTGATTATCGTACCAAGTTAAATTTTTATTTATTTAATCATCAGGTTATATACATTTTCTATATTTTTTTTAATGATTTTCAGAAAATATTAAATCAATTTTTATTTTATATTAAGATCCTATATAATGTGACTTATTTCTATTGAAAATTTTTATTATAGCAAATACTATTATATTATTAAATTAATTATTTTAATAACAGCACAAAATTTCGAATTATTTATTCGTATCGTTTCACGTTTATTCTTCAAACTTGTCTACTAAATTTCAATATAATTTAGTATTATAAATTTTTGCTAACGTCAATAAGATTAATTACGTAAAATACAGTTTTTAAATAATTCATGCATTCATACATGCATGCATGCATCTTGATTTTATATCGTCGTAACGTTAAACAAGATATAACAATATTCAATTATCCTTTATTTATATCCTTAATTCTTAAATCAATCTTTTCACGTCAAAGATTAAATCAAATCAATTGGTTTTATACTAACACAACGATAAAATAACTACTATTGTATTTACGAAGAGAGAAACAAACAAACATACGCAATTTTATTCATCGATCGATTCGATCTTAGTAGAAAAGTGACGTGCATTCGCATAAACGCAAATATCAATGTTGAACGTTTGAACGACAGTTATCGGAACTTGAGTTAATTTCAATGCGAGAACGAAGAGGAGGATGAAGAGTAGGATGAAGAGGAGGAGGAAGAGGAGAAGGAAGATTGTTTCATTTCTTTTTTTTTTTCCATAATGAAAAATCAATCATAACTTATTGACGTTTCAATGCAACGTTGCATCGTTGGACGCGAGAGGACGATGCACTTCTTCTTGCATTATTTTAACACGATATGCAGTAAAGAGTCTGCTTCGTTTCTATTTAATAGAAACTCGACACTCTCTTTCTCTCTCTCTCTCTCTCTTTCTTTTGAGTACAAAAATAGCAAAACTGCAGCTATTGCAAAACAACGACGACAACCACCCCCTCTCTCCTCTTTTATTCGTTGCATGCCAGTAGTAGTCGTCATTTGCATCTCGTGTTAAGTACGAACAATTTAAAATGTATATTTTTAAGAAAAATATTAAAAATATATTTTATTTATTTTTTTTTTATCAACAATTACAATATTCAACGCGAAATAATATTATTATGTAAATTATACGTATACGGTATAAATAAATTGATTATTTAATTATTATAACAATAATAATAATAATAATAATAATAATAATAATAATAATAATAATAATAATAATGACTTTGCTAAATATTATTATATTAATATAATATTTATTTTATAATATAAATATTAATATATATTAAAATTAATAAAAAAATTTTTACATTAATCGTCAATAAATTTTCTTTTTCTTTTTATTAGACGTGTTTTAAATGAATTTTATGTTAAAACGTTTTATTAACACAATATTTTATTTAATAATAACCGAGGGTGATATTTTTTTCGAATATATTATTGTGAAAATATTAAAAAATATTTAAATGAATAATATATTTTTTTCATTGTTTATTATTGAAAAACATTTAAAAATGTGATATAAGAAGAGGATAAGGGAGGAAGTGGAGGAAAAGGAGGGGAAATAAATGAACTTAGATTTGCGTTGAATAAAATCAGTAGCAGTAAGTTTAATCGGTTTATTATAGTCAGAGTGTCAGTTGCCTTTCTTTTCTCGATGATTGACTTCAATGTGATTTTGTTGAACTGAATTTTATTTGTAGAACGTCCTGATAAACGTTGTCACGTGCTATTACTGTACGTAACATGATAGATTACGCAAAAGCACGACAGTGTCACGATCGGTGGGTCTGCTTTATAATAGATTCAAGTCAGTCTTATAATTTTGCTATGTTTCAACTAACGTTTTTAAGTTCAAGTAGTCAGTGAAAATATATATGAGATAAAAAAAAGAAAAAGAAGAGAAAATAATTTGTTATCTACTACATTGACCAATTTTACTATATATCAAAATAAATAATATGACGTTTCTTATATTCGAAAAATATATGTTACTATAATTACGTCAAGAATTATTTTATTTTATTTTTTTGTATTAATATTGTAAATAAAAGAAATACTCGTTTCAATCGGCTGTGAAAATAAAAATTAAAAAAAATAATAAAATAATGTCGTTAAAAAATGAGGAAGTGGATATTGAAAATACCTTGTTAAAGACTCCTTCTAAAATTACGTTTCAAATAGGTAAGAAAAAAATGGTTGTAAAGGGGGTGGTTTAGAAAATAGAAAAAATTTTTAAGTATATATATATTTATATCAACATCAAAACAATAATATTTATTACGCGTGTGTGTGTGTGTGTGTGTGTATATATATATATATATATATATATAATTAATTTTTATTTATTCACAGAAATCCAACAAATCGATGAAATGATAGTGCAAAATGCACTTGACGAAACAGGTATTAGAAATTTATATAATATTTATTAAAATATTTTTACGATCATTCGTTAATATAATTTGTAATAACGTGTTTTGTGTTTAATTATTTTCTTGATTGGTTTTCCTCATGATAATGATATCTTATCAGATAAACTGTGAATGCATGAATCAAGTATATCATACATATTATAATTTCTATAAGTATAAAATAATATAGATAGGTAAAATAAAATGATAACCATATCATGGAAAATTGTTTCATTAGAATTACCATTTAATTTTTTTTTTTTTTAATAATAATTGGTTCACGTGAAATAAAAAAGAAATACATATTATATACATAAATCTAATCAAACAATTGCTATCTAATCAAAATCTTTCGCTTAACCCTTTGACTTCAAAAGGCGTATATATACGCTCTCACAAATCCATCAGTATATACGCTCTCACAAATCCATCAATATACATGAAAGGCGTAAATACATGCCCTCTGTATTTTTTTACTATAACACCTTTATTGCTGTATTATCGATTAATTTAACATGGAATTTATTGTGATATGTAACATAGCAATTAAATATTGTTAATTATTGTAATGTTTAGTTAATTGCTTTTTTATATTTAAAATTCGCCTATTTTAATTTTATTATCTTTATTCATTCATTATCGTTTTATTATTTTTATAATTAGGTTGAAATTATAAAAAATATCCTGTTAAAGTTATTATACTCTGTGTTACATTATAAATCTTGTATTTTTTCTTTTATATTTAAATTACAGATTATTATTGAAAGAAATGCACAAAATAAATAAAGTAAATTAAAATAGCTTAAAAAATTACTTTTAAAAAATTGTAAAAAATTCATATTTTTATTTTATTTGCCATTATTATCTGTTTTGGTCAGTAGTCAATGGAATAACAGTCGCAGCGACTGATATGCGAAAATCGCGCCCGTTCATATTAATGGATTTATTTGAGAGCGCGCCGCAGTCAAAGGGTTAATTAGTTAATAAGTTCATTACAATACTGCAAGAAATAAATATCGTAACATTGACAATAATTTTCTATGATAAATAAAAACTTTTATTTATTTTCAAAATGAACTGACGAGTTTCGAAAAAAAATTGATAAATTAATTCAACTGAAAAATATACATATATATATATTATTATATTTTATTATTTAAGGATTTGGAAAATTTAATTTCAAAATATTAGCCGTAACCGCACTTATATGTATGAATGCTGCATTTGGTATGTTGAGCAATGGATTTATTTTACCAGCAGCAGCATGTGATTTTAAAATGACAACAGAAGACAAAGGTCATTTGACCGTATCTACCATGTTAGGTAAAACATAAAATATAAAATTATTAGGTCGAGTCATAAGTAACTTCCGTTGCGGCTATGTAGAATCTATTTTTCGTATTTACCTATTATAAGTCACCGAAACAAACGGATTTTCGATATCACTATATAGATGAGGATTCAGTTAGTCTTCTGTCAATTTTTTTATGCAGTCAATGTTACATTTAACCGTTTTTCTTAACCACTGAAATGGATAGTAAAAAGTGCATATTCGAAATGTAATGCTTTAGGAATTGAAACAAGGCAATAGCACTAATGTGGAAACTGAAAAAATATGCAGCGTATACAGTGTAGGACTGATAACTGATAGGGCAAGTCAGAAAATGGTTTGTAAAATTCCGTTCTGGAGATACGATCTTAAAAGATGAACCGAGTGCAGGACGTATTTTTAACTTTGATGAACCTTTTAAAGGTAATATTGGAGCAAAATCCAATAGCTACGTTCAACAATTGCAAAGAGTGCAAAAAAACTCCATGAAAGGTGTCTTGCACTTATCAGTCGCAGAAACGCCATTCTTTGTCTAATAAAAAACGGAAGTTATTTATGACTCGACCTAATAGTATGCAGTTGGGCGTATTATATTGATATATAATATTATTAAAAATAATATCTTTAGGTATGTTATCTGGTTCATATTTTTGGGGCTGTTTCGCTGATATGAAAGGACGAAGAACATCACTCTTGGGATCTCTATTTCTTCACAGTGCTTCCGAATTTTTAGCATCTCTCGTACCATTTTATTGGGGCTTCGTGGTATTTAAATTTACCAGCGGTTTGGCGTTAGTATGATACAAAACAAAAAAAACAAGAAAACTAATCATCGAGAAAATTCATCGATGCGGTTACTACGGCATATAATAGTGATTACTTTTCCTACTTATACTATCAAAACAATTCATGAATTTTCAGTATATGTGGACAATTAACGGTGCTCTATACATATCTTGCCGAATTTCAACCAATTATTAAACGCAATACGTTTCTTTCCTGGATGGAAACGTCATGGGTAATGGGAATGGTTATTGTAGCGTGTAGGTTCAATCATAATCTTATTACATATTGGTATAATCTTGTTTTTTTTATTTTTTCTTATTTTTTTGTTTTGTTTTTTTGTAGGTTTAGCATGGATTACCATACCTTCTAACATTGGTATTAAAACTGACATGTTTTCTTTTAACTCGTGGAACTTGTTCATCATGATTTGTTCTTTGCCATCATTTTTTATCGGAGTATGTTTAATATTTTTACCAGAAACACCAAAATATCTAGCTGAGATTGGACAAACTGTTAGTATGTTGAACGTTTTGAGTAAAATGTATTCGGAAAATACTGGAAAACCATCGGAAGAATATTTGGTCAGTTGAATGCTTGTTTTTTATAAATTTAAATTAGAAAATTTAACTAACCCTTTGCAATCGAGTAACTCAAAAAAAGATAACAGGTTGTTAAATATTAAGTATTGTTTTTATTTTATAAAACAACTAGGGATGCCCCGCAACGCGTTACTGTGGCTCACAATCAGTCCGATACACACGTCTTTAAGTCAACGAATTACCTTATACCGCCATCTGTAAGAATCTTATCGAACTAACAGAGACAATCATGATTCTTTGTTAATAAACAAATAATTCGCAATAAAATAATATTGCGATTATAAATTGAGATATAAACTATTCTATCTCTCAAGTTGGATGAAACTGCACACAGTATGCAAAATTTTATTAAAATCGGTTCAGTAGTTTAGGAGTCCATTGCGGACAAACAACGTGACACGTAATTTATATATATATGAAAGACATTAATTGAATCAAGTGGTAGTGATGGTCGAATGCAAAGGGTTAATCGTTGATTTTTAATTGATAAAAAAATACACACTTTTATTAATATTATTTAAATAGACGAATTTAAAAAATAGTAACAACCAAGTGTTATCAGAATTAGTATTACGTTTAGGAGAAAGGATAAACGAGAAGGAAGATAAAATACCATCTAAAACATTGCGAACAATATTAAAGAATACATTTATGCAAACATTGATGCTAGTAAGAAAACCATACTTGCATAGAACGTTTATAGTTTGTTCAGCAACATATTTAATAATGAGTTCGTATTACATGTTACTTTTATGGTTGCCCGATCTTTTTCAAAGATACGCAGAATTTCAGACACGTTATCCTAATCAATCTGCCACGGTGTGTACTGTTATTGCATTTGAAAAAAATAATGAAACGGTGAGTTTAAAAAAAAGAAACAAAATATATTAAATCAAGTAGGCACGTCGGATTAATTATAATAATTGCAAAATTATACCTTACGTTTGAAATGCTTTTTTTATTTTGTTGTTTTTTTTTTTTAGGTTTCAAGTATGAATCCGAATAATTGCGATATACCAATACAAAACAGTGTATTCTTATATGCATTTATTTTAGCATTAGCAGGTGTACCTGTTGGTCTTACTTTACCATTATTAATAAATCGTTTAGGATATAAATTCTTTTTAGGTAAGATAACTTTTATTATTATTTTTTTTTTTCGTAATACAAACAAATTAAATTAAATTTATAAATAATATAAATAATATAAAATAAAAGAATAATTAAAAATTCAGGGAGTATTCTGGTCTAGAAATTTGAAAAAAATTGATTTTTTTTCATATTTTCAAAGCTTAACCTTTTAAAAATATGTTCTCAAAAGGATTTTTCAAAATTAAATTTATTTTCGGAGATATAGCTGTATTAGTGTCGCGGCATCCTATATCCTACCCTTATTACGCGAAACTTTGAACGCGTTTTTCTCAAAACTGTTTTTTTTTTTTCAAAAATGTTAAAATATCTCAAGTTTTACTAAACCGATTTGCTTGAAATTTGGTGAGAGTCTTCTCTATGCATTACTCTATCGTGCAAACTAAAATCTTACAAAATTTTTAATTTTTACTATTTTTAAAAAATTCGGATAAGTAAAAAAAGTGGTAAAAATAATGTATCTTTTTTTCAAACAGCTGTAATTTAGCGAAAAAAAAACTTTTCTCAATTCTTTTAGTTCGAACGATAGCGGCATTATTCTAAATTAATAATCCGTTTTAATTTTTTATTTCGGATTACCAGGAGAGCTGCAATCTTGACATTTGTCGCGCGCCGTTTTTTTGGGACCCCCCACTTTATCAGCCTATATCTTTTTCAATTTTGAATTTTTTCACTATTTCTTTTTTTCCATGTATTCTCTAAATATTAATGAATATCTTGTAACATTATAGATAGTGAAAATATTATTCGTCTTTTTGTTATTACACTTGAAAAAGTACCTAAAATTCATGCTTCTAGATCAGAAAATCCCCTTAACACTAAACGTAACAGGGTTATTATGTTAATATGTATGTTGTTCTTTTTTTAATTTTTTACTGTTTTAGTTACCAGCACTGTAATAGCAAGTCTTTCATCGTTCTGTATTTTTCTCGTTAAAACATCTATCGAAAATTTAATTATATCCTGTATATTCGAATCATTTACATCGATTTGCGTTAGCGTTGTATCCTGTATGTTGATCGACTTTTATCCAACTCACTTAAGGTATTACAGTTGAGATAAATATTATTTTATAAATATTCCAAAAATATCGTTAAACAAAATTCAGTTTTTTTTCATTATTTACAAGAATAAACCTGAAGTAATTTTAATGCAAAGTTGTGCATATCACATAGCATGTTTGATGCATGTATTTTTTTATTTTTACAATTTCATATGTATATATGGATATGTATATAGTGTGTCTATCAATCATTGATTTATATCACAAGATTTTTCATTTTTATATTATAAATTATATTGTATTATATTATATTATAAATAATATAAATATATAATTATTTATATAAATTATTTTATAAATAAAAATATTATATTATATAATATAATATATATATATATATATATATATATATATATATATATATATATATATATATATATATATATATATATATATTTATATCTATTGATAAAAATCTTGTGATATAAATCAATGATTGATATATATATATATGTAATACAATTAGGGGTCATAAATTAGTGATTTTCTATCTCTCTTTAACATTTTCAAATCGTATGTTTATTTATAGAATTATTAATAGAATATTATCTTATTATAAACCTAATCGATCATGCTTGTCGAAATATAAAATCAAATTCGATTGTATAAAGTAAATTTTTTTTTTTAATTTCACGATAACAAACACGTATATGTACTTTCCATTTTACAAACTTATGAATGTTTTTGTTAATCGATCGATAAATATTAAACAGGGATCGATATAATACCATAGATAATAAATGAAAAAGTGAGATAGATTAAGAATACAAAATTGCGAGAGTTGATGATGATAATAATAATAATAATAATTATAATCGTGAAATTTTTGTTGTCTTCTTTTATTATTTTTTTCTCAGATCAATCGCAGCCGGACTTGCTTCATTTTTTAGTCGATTAGGTGCAATGATGGGGACCTTGATGACTGGTTTATTGATAGATAATCATTGCACGATTCTTATCGTATTGGTTGGAATACAACTTCTCAGTGAGTAGGAATATTATTTTATTTATATAATGTATATATGTATATATTATAATTTATCTATATAATAATATATATTATATATTTATATTATATATTTATTATATATATATAATAGTATATAATCTATATAATATAATATTTAATTTGAATTTTCATATTTTTTCTATTTATTTTTTCTTTTTTTAGTATGCAGTATACTTAGCATCCTTACACCGAAAAATAACAAATAGGAATTAAATAAAAAAAGAAGAAAAATCAAATTCTGTGAAGATCTCTAGCAAATTCGGATTATATTTTTCTACTAGATCACATTGAGAATAAAAAAATAAAAACAAAACAAAGAACAAATTTAAAATACATATTATCTATTCTCTCTATCTTCCTATCTTTTTGTTTCCTTTCTTCGTTGTACTTTTTTAAAACATTATTTATCCATGGAAAACATCTTGTTCTATTTCTCATCGTAGATATAGTAAAAATGTTTGCTTGATTTAATAGGGTCAAAAACGTGGATAATACATCATGTTACATCATGTTAAGGTATGTAAGTAAACATGTATCATTAAACTCGTGTCTATATAAAAATCAACGTAATCATTTTTTTCTTAGTTTACATCTCGAGACGTATAAATTTTCAAAAGTATAACGCGACACATATATTATCTAGAACAGTAGTACTACTTTTTTGTCATCTTACCTTATAGTCTTTAAAAAAAAAAAACAAGAAAAACAGCAGCTTCTTCCGATAAGAAAATACAACATCGCATTTTGTTCGTAAACGTTAAATAAATTGGGGTAAAATTATTTATTGCTATAAGCAATTCATTAAATGGATGAAATGATTTTATTTTTCTAACAAACAAATTGTTTTTTCCTTGGAAATAATCACACGCTATTTTATAAAAAAAAAAAATATACAACACCGAATCGAATTAAATGTTTGAAAAATATATTTGACAATTTTGCACAATCGTACGAATTTTACGCAATTTTGTATTCATTTTTATTTCGACGTTTAAATGTTAAAACAAATTACAAAATAAAAATCAAATGTTATGTATTATTTACTTTATCCTTACACATTTTTGTAATTTAATTATTTGAAACGATTACTTTTGTAAAAATGAAATAAGAAATTATTCCCATCACCAAACGTTCAATTAAATTTTATTATATTATCTACCATTGTGTGTTTAAATTGTTAAATACAAAAAAAAAAAAAGGAAAAATAATTGTATTGGGATCACTAGCACTTGAATACGCTATCTGGCGGCTAAATTCAAAATTAGAGTAGATAGGTCGAATTGTTACGCCACGCCCCTGCCAGAAATCCCAATAACTTTATAAATCATGAAATTAGAAGTTAGTGTTAATAGAATTTGAAGGAAAAAACGTGGAAAGAAGAAAAAGATTTTACAATATTACAAAACTAACAAAATTATTTAGCATCATTTAACAACTTTTAAAACAATGTTCTTATTGTTTCCGAACCGTCATAATTTGTAACATTTCCTGTGAATAATATATTCTAATTTAATTAACGTAATTTCATAAACACTTCCAGATTTGACAAATACCAGCAATACGTTTCGAATAAATTATATTATCCAATCACATACAAGTTATATATACATACATATATAAAAAAAAATCCAACACTAAATAAAATAAAATAAAACAAAATAAATAATCGTTCACATTAAAAAAATATAATGAAATAAAGACCATTGACTCGTTTACAAAGATGGCTGACTACTGGTGGTGACCATTAAAGATGGACGAACGGAAAAAAAGGAAAATGAGAAGAATAAATTTTGGCTTTAAAGTCGTTCCCTATATAATATTCTTGGCAAAGTAAATTTGTCCTTGATGTTGATCAACACACACACAACACAGAAGTTGCTTCCCCGTTCTAAAAGTCTTCTTCTAAGCCAATGTGTATTAAAAAATAAACATCCGGAAATGACCGGTTAATACCAGCATATTGGCACACGCAATATCCTACACACACACACACACACACACACACACACACACACACACACACACACACACACACACACACACACACACACACACACACACACACACACACACACACACACACACACAAATCTCTCTCTCTCTTTCTCTCTCTCTCTCTCTCTCTCTCTCTCTCTCTCTTATTCTTTCTCTTACACTGTTTATATACACACATATATATCGATATAAACTAGCATACATAACATTCCGAAAGTAGTTACAAGGTAAGAATAGGTAAGAAGGTGGTAACGTTAGTGCCATCCGATTGGCGTCCAGACACGGGACCATAATACATTTGCTCTAATCTCTCCTAACCAAAAAAAGAAAAAAAAAAACAAAAACAAATACTATACTATGACGATATAGTATCATCAACAAGTTCGAAGATCTTTCTTTTTCTTTCTCTCATTCTTTCTTTCTTTCTTTCTTTCTAAAGAAAAATAAATAAAATTGATTTTATTTTTATTATAAATGTGAATTAATACGCGTGACGAAAAACAAAACGGGTTTCAGGGTTATACCCGGTTAGATCGAATTAAACGGTTTAGTGACAAAAGTTTCCCATTGTCGTAGTCATCGTCGTGTTGTTGTTTGTTATTTGTTGTTGTTAGTTGTCTCGTGTCGAGAGTTGGGTCATACGAAGTTTTTGACATCGAAAATACAATATATCTATAATATCTGACATTTAATTTAACGTTTTCGTAAAAAAAAAAGAAGAAACACGATAAACGTAATATTATTTAGGTAAATATTGGGTTATTCGGAAAGTAATTTCGTTTTTTCCTGACACAATAAAGTCATTAGTTGATGCAAACCAGCAAATATCAAAACGTAAGATCGGTGAGAGATTAAATTTATCAAATTCAACTATTTAAGACAACTTGAAGGGCCTAGGTTTAACCTGGAAGCGAAAATTGTTTTCATTTTCACACAAAAAACACGAAATCACTTTCCGAACAACCCAATATATTATATTATTTCTAGTAGATTTACAGTTAACTTTTAGCGTTCGCCATTTTGTTGAAACAAACCAACCCCCACTTCTTCATTCTCTCAATCAGTAATTGGTAATTAATTATTTCACGATTTTTTTTTACACATAATTTTAATTCTATTTATTTATATTTCGTAATATTTAATGAACAATTTTGTTTAGTTCGAATAAACAAATCGATAGTTTAGATTCTTTTTTTGTTTTTTTTTGTTTACAAATGAGATTCATTTTTCTTACGGCACGATTATTTATATCTGTACAGTATTTTTATTTTTATTTTTTTTATTTTTCTTTTACTTTATCACTAAAAGTATAAATGCTTAGAGTGGGTTAAAATCTCTAGGGAAATTATTATAACGAAGATGGGTGTATAGTTTTCACGAATATTGTTGCTACGAGTAATTGAACGTCTTTTATTATTTCGAGACATTATATTCACGACGGGCATATTGCCAATGGTTTTGGATTATTACTTACGGATTTATTATCGGCTGAGAAATGTCTTTCATTTGTGATGATGTGTCTCGTGTTAAAATCACACAACTACTCTTGCAAATGTTCGTTGACCGTATTGTTGACGTTTCATCCATTTTTTTTCTTTTCTCATTTTTTCATTTTTAAGTCCCCAACGAAGTAATTAAAACCCACAATTATAGAAATGTTATTGGAAAAAGATAGGAAAAGCAACATGGTGTAATTGTACAAAAGGGTGGGGAGGATTTTTTAAGGAACATAAATGTTTATAAAATGGTCCGTGATCGAATCATTGTGAACTAACTCAAAATGGTGATTATAATTAAACGAATATTTGGCAGTGTTACTATTTCTTTTTTCATTATTTTATTTTGTTGTAAATCGTGTGCCAATAAAATCTGATATCAGGATAGAAAACACATTTGACGATTAATTTTAATTTATTATTATCGTTGAATCATTCTGTGGATTATATCACGTTGTACAATCGCAATAATTATTTTTCTCACAGAAAATATTCCATTTTTGTTTCAAGATAGTTTTTAATACATTTGAAATTATTTCAAAAAAATGCACACCGGTGTTATAAAATCTTTGAAAAATTTTATTATCTATAATTATTTATAATAATTACAATTATAATTATATATTATATTTATCATTATTTTTATTTTATAATTATATATATTATAATTTATAATATAATTATTTATCTATAATTTATTATTTAATTATTATTTATTAATTATCTATATTATATATTAATTCTAATTATTTATTAATTATCTATAATTATATATTATATTTTATTATCTATAATTTTATTATTAATTTTATTATCTATTTATTACGATATAATTTATGACAATAACAATTGTTATTCAATTTTCAATTTTTATTTGATAAAAAGTTAATTACACCTTGTTGACTTTCTAATCCATTTGAGAATGATGCTATATAACATTTCATTTCCTGGATTAGTGTGGCTTTTCATTCATTGTTAGTCATTTAATTAGATTAGGTAATTACGGGGTAATTTTGTTCTACAAAATGAAGAATGGATGATGATGGAATGATTTTTTTTACACATGTCAATTGTTTACTTGACTCATTTTTCTATTGTCCATATTGCCAAGTAAACTAACCTCTCTTCTTTCACATAGAAAAATATATAGAAATATGTAGTTAAATTATAATTTATATTATAATCAATACTACTGTAAAATACCAAACACATATACATATTTTGATTAATAAATATAATTATTAAGTAGTCATATGAAAACAATTTGAAAATGTTGTTTCATAATTTTATAATTTCAATACGTATATTTTAACACATTCGTCGCCATGTCACCGTATACCGGTAACGAGCATGCTTCTCCGGGGGACCCGTCACCATATACGGTGACGCTCTTCTTATTGAAGTTATAGTATTTTTAGTTGGAAAAACTTATCACATGTCCCATTTCGAAACAAAATTATTTTCGGTAAATAAACGATATTTGTATATTTTATTATTTTCGGTAAATAAAATATAATATTATAATATAACCATAATACTCGGGTTGCATTGTTGATATTTTTACTTATCGCTTCTTTACGTTACGGCGCGCCGACAGTCGAATTTTGGGCCTGGCGAGAAACTCAACCGAAACGGGCTGGGCGACGAACGTATTAAACGAAGAAAAAAGAAGTGTTCACTTTACAATTTATTATAAAAACAAAACAATCAAATGACATATTAATGAATCATTATTATTTTTTTTTTGTTTAATTAGAAAGAAAAAAAGTTAGTTAGAAAAAAATTCCAAAAATCTAATCAACAGTTTGTCCCTGGAATTTTTCATTGTATAATATTTTGTAATGTTTGTTCTTTTGAAAAAGAATTTAATCGATATATGTATAAACGATAGAAATATTTTATTCGTTGAGTTAATTCATTTGTTATTTGAAATCACGATAATAATCAATGTTTGCTTATATATTATTTATTTTTCTATTTTAGATAGAATTTTCTAAAATTTGATTCAAAACAAACTTATATTATATATATCGATACATTTTATATCAGATAAATATACGCTTACAACACATATTTTTATTCTAGATATATCTAAAATATCTAAAAACACTTAGGTGGTTAAACATTTTGAGTAACATAGTGTATGATCGTTATAAATGATAAATATGTTTGCGTTTAAATAGGATGATTCAGTGGGTAAATATGATCTTAAGTGACGATTAATTTAAAACAGTCTAGATCGAAGATATGGTCGGAAACCTTTTTAGATTTGTTTCCTCTTTTTTCTGTCTTTTTTCACTTTTTTTTTTTTAATATACCAAATCAAATAAATTGCAAGGTTACGTGAAATGAAATTTTTGTACATTTGTGATTATTATTTTTTTTTACAAATTATTTCTACAGGATTGGTCTTCGAAATATTTTTTATTAAAATATATTTTTTATAATTATACTTTACGAAATTTTTAAAATCAATTAAAATATAATGTTTATTGAATTTTGGTGTAGTAAAAAGAAAAGAACACAATTTATTCTTCTCGAATATTATTAGATATAATTTGGTTTTTTTATAAAAAAAATTATATAATAATAAAAAGAACAAGGAACAATATAAAATAATAATAAAAAAATAAATATAAAAAATAGTATTATAATTATATATATTATACATATAATACTATATATTATTATAGTATATTATTATATATAATTTTATAATTATTATATTAATATAATTATATGCTAGAATAATAGAATATAATTATAAAAATAGTATTATAATTATAAAATATATTATACATATAATAATATATGATAATAATATATATTATTACAGTATATTATTATATATAATTCTATAATTATTATATTAATATAATTATATACTAGAATAATAGAATATAATTATAAAAATATCATTATATTATTAATATTATTAATAAAAATGAATAATAATAATATATAAAAAATAAATAATAAATTTAGTTAACGAGTTAAATGAAATTTTAAGAAAATTACTAACGATGATGACAATACAGGAATGTTGAAATAAACAAATTAATCCTTTTTCGAAATCACATATTATCATTCGTAGAAACATTCATATATATATATTTTGTTCTTTATATTTTTTTCTCTCTTTTTGTAAATTTATTTACAATGATCGTCAAAGCAAATATTAAGAAAAAGAAACATCGTCACCTTCGCCTCCTTTTTACATGAATAACGATGATGATGATGATGATGAAAAGAAGAAGAAGAAGATCACGTTTCGTTATCAAAATGACTTAATAGTAGTACAAGAAATGATGATATTTATTTTCTGACGTATATCAAAAACGAAGTCATAAAAAGTAAAAGAAAAAAAAAGTGAAAAAGGTAGCATACCACGATGACGTATCATCCTTGCTTTCGATAGAACAAGAGAAACGTGGGTTGTTGTTATCTTTCGTCAATTAAAGATATTCAAACAAATGGATTATGTTGTCTCTTGTATATGACTTTCGTATTCTTATTATACTGAAGAGAAGAAAAAAAAGTGCAGAAAATTCATCTTCTATTTCTTTTATATTTTTTTTCTTTCTTTTCTTTTTTTCGATAAAAATCTTTCTCAAAATCTTAATAAAAAAAAAAATAAAGTAAGGAATTTGAAATAATATCAGGTAATCTTATAAGCAATTCGTGTTTTATTAAATACTTCTCACGTGATTCCGGTATTCGTAAGTGAATAAAAAAAAATCTTATTGTCTTCTTAGAAAATTGATAAACCCAAAAAGAAATTTTTTTAAATATATTATATTAATTTATTATTATTATTAATATAAGTATAAAAAAATAATACATTATATTATAATTTATATATTATTATATTTTATAATTTATAAATATTATAAAATAATATATATAAAATTAATATATAAATATATTAATATAATATAAAAATAAATATGAAATTATATTAATATTATTATTATATTATATAATAATAATAATATATATAAAACACACAATATAATATAATTATAAATTATATTTTAATATTATATTTTTTTATTTATATTTATCTTATATTATATTATATTATATATACAGTATATATTACTATGATATTATAAATTATAAATTATAAATACAGTAATATACTGTATATATAATATATATTTTACTGTGTATTATATTATATTTTATATTATATATATATACATAAATATTAAGCGTTTAAAAGATATTCAGAGACAGAAATCAGTACACATGAAAGTTTGATGATGAATATCTTTTGAACACTTAATTTAATCGCCAAAACATAAGACACCATTTTTATAGAGCAGTTAATTTCCTACAAAAATTTGTATTGCGCATCTTATAATAGTCATTTATTGTCGAGTTATAAAATTCATAAACATAAATGAAATTTGTCTTAAAATAATCAAACTTAAATCTTCAATATCATTCAAATGGTGAGGTTTACGGAAAAAATATAAAATACCTTTTTTGTAGAGCATTAAATTTCTTACAAAATTCTTCCAGCACATTTTTCTGTACAATCAATAAATAATGAGGTATGAATTTTAATCTATTGGACTGAAAAAAAAATAAAAAACTGCGATGCGGAGGATCTTCCTATTGAAATTAAGAGCTCATATTTGGTGAGAATTCTTTTAAGGTTAAGCAACCCATTTTTTAGTGGCACTTGTAAAAAAAAATATAATTGATTTTTTTGACCCACCCTAATATATATACAAGTAATACAAGTATATATATATTACTTACATATTAATATAATTTCTATTTCTTATATATAATAATATATTTTATATTATATATTATTTATTTATTTATTTATTCAGTTCTCAAATTTAGTATTTAAAAAAGAAATATACATTTTACTTTATTGTTATGTTTATTTTTTTTTTTTTAATAATTTTTAGGATCACTTGATTTAAAGTCAATTAATTATGAAAATCCTTGGTTAAGTTTTTCCTTCAAAAAAATCTGGATCATTCTCTCACGTGCGTGTACATTTTATCTGTCAAAAATTATTGGACGTATTAAAGTGTCAGGTTTTCCCTAGTTTCTTTTTTTTTTGCCTTCTACGAGGCATATGACGATCCAAATGAAAAAGAAAAAAAAACAGATAGAGAGAGAGAGAGAGAGAGAGAGATCGAGATAGAGAGAGAATGAATGAGAGTGAGTGAGAAAAATAAAGTAAAGAAGATGGATTGTTTTTTAGAGAAGGGG
Organism: Polistes dominula; assembly: GCF_049000335.1. NCBI lineage: Eukaryota > Metazoa > Arthropoda > Insecta > Hymenoptera > Vespidae > Polistes > Polistes dominula. The sequence continues at coordinate 6,429,337 of NW_028300899.1, forward strand.
TAACAATATCTTATCTCATCTAAGAGAATATAGTGGCTACGGGACGGGATTGGGTTAGACAGATACGTAACCAAAAAAAAAAAACAAAAAAAACCAATAGGAAAAAACAAAAAGGTAACAGGTAGATCAGATTTTTGTCCAGTAGTAGTCACTCGTTGATTAGACCAAGGTGTAACATCGAATCCGTGTGACATTATTCTCTTCTCGAATTATAATTTAATTTTTCATTTAAAGGATATTCTATAGTAGTTGATAGTTGCATAAAAAGTATAAACAAAACACAAGCAAAAAAATAAAAAAATAAATAAAAACCCTATCCCAATAGGGTTGAGATTTAAATGTTTCATTTTTAATTTATTTGTTTTTTTTTTTAAATATAAATCAACCAGTTGGCAAAATATAAATTTGTTTAACAAAAACACAAGAAAAAAAAAAGAAATAAATAAAAACCCTATCCCAATACTGTTGGAATTTAAATTTTTTTTTGGGGGGGGGTTTGTTTTTTCAAGGAAAAAACGAAGAGGAAAAAATTAGAAATAAATTAAAAGTGTATATTTTGCAACAACAACAAAAAAAGTGACGTGAAGAAAAAAAAAAGAAAAAAAACATTGAGAGAATAATAACACTGTATAATATTCTATCTTTATCTCTCTTTTTCTCATTTGATTTCGGCACGGGAGAAACAATTCGTCAAATTCGCATAAGCGATAAAGACGACGATCAGATACCACCGAGTGTTCACCAATGAGCGTAGCGTGCAGCCTTTACGGCAGAGGACAAAACCGTGGTACACGTACGGAAAATCGTCAGTGCATCATCGTAGTTACCTGTAGAACACCCTCGACAAAAGAATCCTTCGTTGTAGCATCCATCGCCACCACCAACACCACCACCACCACCACCACCAATACCATCACTACCATCATCACTAAAACTGTACGACCGAAACTGACGAGGATACTTTTTTCATCCGATTTGAATTTTCTTCCAATTACCACGAACGATCATGGGTATGTTTTTAATATTAGGGTGGAAATTTTAATTGTAAATTTTATATTAATATATTATTCATGTATTTTATTTTTTATAAAAAGAGGATTTTAAAGAAAGGGGATTTTGGTCAATTTGATTTAATTCGGAAAATGTTTTTTTTTATTATTTTGTTTATTAAATTATAATATTCTTAATTAATATATAAATATTAAATCAGTATATATTTTTTATATTTTATATTAGTATATATTTTGTATATTTTATATTAATATATATATATATATATATATATATATAGTTATTATCGTATTTTGTTGGTTTTTTTATTTTTATTTTTATTTTTTTTTACAAATTACAAGTGAATTACATGTTTTACTTTAAATTACAAAAAAAATTAAACCGACCACACGTGGTATAGGTTTAATTGCAAAATAATATTAATTAAATTATATAACAATATTATAAATATTATATCTTTTTTTATTATTGCACAAAAAAATCTTCTTTAAATTATTCGACAACTTTTCAATTGATGTTATTCCTATGTGTTTCTTTTTCTTTTTTAAATTATTTTTTATAGGTCTCGATTTCTTGGAAGACGGAGGTGTCGACTTCGAGCATGCAATCACCGTAACAGGTAAAAATTCATTGTTAAATATTAAAAAAAATAATAAAAATAAAACATGTATACTATCTTATTAAATCATCTCATCAATGTTACCATAATTTGTAACGATTCAAAAAAATACATAAATATTAGGTCAAGTCATAAATAACTTTCATTTTTTATTAGACAAAGAATGGCGTTTCTGCGACTAATAAGTGCAAGACACCTTTCATGAAGTTTTTTTTGCACTCTTTGCAATTGTTGAACGTAGCTATTGGATTTTGCTCCAATATTACCTTTAAAAGGTTCGTCAAAGTCGAAAATACGTCCTGTACTCTGTTCATCTTTTAAGATCGTATCTCCAGAAAAGAATTTTAGAAGCCAATTTCTGACTTGCTCTATCAGTTATCAGTCCTGCACTGTATACGTTGCATATTTTTTTTAGTTGCTACCTTAGTGCTAATTGCCTTGTTTCAATTCCTAAAGCATTACATTTCGAATATGCACTTTTTACTATCCATTTCAGTGGTTAAGAAAAACGGTTAAGTGTAACATTGACTGCATAAAAAAATAGACAGAAGACTAACTGAATCCTCATCTATATAGTGATATCGAAAATCCGTTTGTTTCGGTGACTTATAATAGGTAAATACGAAAAACAGATTTTACATAGCCGCAACGGAAGTTACTTATGACTGGACCTAATAACTTTATAATAATAATTATAATTTTTGTCAGACGTACGTGTAAAAATATTATTAAGTATATCAATCATAATTATCTCAAATCGTGAGATTTAATGTTTACAAAAACAACTCGCTTAGTTCTCTCTTACAATTAGATTGATTTATAACGTGTTCGTTGTTTAATTACGAACGAATATCAAACAATTATTATTAACTTAATATACTAATCTATAGTATGTGTTGCATAAAAACACGCAATTATGGTTGCAATTATGGTTACGTTATAAATATTTATAATTTATTATATTAATATATTATATTATAATACTATATAATAATATATATATATATATATATATATAAAGCAAATCATTATTATTAATATTTATTGCAAAATAAAACTAAACTAATCTATGAGTTGCATAAGAAAGAACAATACATACACATATATATATATATACAGGTGTAATATTGTAATAATTACGAAAATTATCATTTTCTTATTTAATTACGTGTAATCATTAAAAATAGGATTTGGAAAGTTTCATTACATGCTATTGGCAATATGCGGGCTAATTTACATGGATACTGCCATAGGCGTAACAATTCTTTCATTCGTTTTACCTGCCGCACAATGCGACCTGGAAATGGATTCAACTGCAAAAGGATGGTTAACGGCATCACCGATGTTGGGTAAACATAATTAATACAACAAATATAATTAGAAATATCAAATACCAAAAAAATTATATTTTTAAACACTATTTTTTGGGTTCATTTATTTATTGTATATAGGTATGGTGGTTGGGTCATATATATGGGGATGCCTGGCTGATACCAAAGGAAGAAAAGTAGTATTGATAGCAACTTTGTTGATGGACGGAATAGTCGGGGTCATTTCGTCATTTGTCCAATACTTTTGGGTATTTTTAATCTTCAGGTTTTTCAATGGTTTCGCGTAAGTATAATTAAATGAATTAATTTTTTTGTTGAAAAACATTTAATTCAACGTGTTCAAACAGATTTACTTATTATTAACAAATTATTAAATTGAATTATTATTAACACACACGTACATACACATATATTAGGTGAATGATTATTAAAATTATTCAAAGTATTGTTCAATGTATATTATATTTATTTTGGTTGTATTCATTGAATGAAACAGGGTAACAGGTGCTATGGGAATTTGTTTCCCATATTTAGGAGAATTTCAACCAACGAAATATCGCGAAAGGTGTCTTTGTTGGATGGAAATGTTTTGGACGGTCGGTGTAATATTATTGCCACGTAAGTTAGAATAATATAGAAAATTTTTTGTTTATTTATAATAGAACAAAACAAAACAAATGAAATATTTTATCTTGACAGTTATAGCATGGTTAATAGTACCGTTAGATCTGAGGTACGAATCCGAAGTGTTTCACTTCAAATCATGGAATCTCTTCGTAGCCCTTTGTGCCCTACCATCAATCGTCTTAGGATTATGGTTATTTGCATTCCCAGAAAGTCCGAAATTTTTATTAGAGTGTGGTGAACCAGAAGCTGCCTTGGAAGTATTTAAATGGATTTATGCACAAAATACTGGTCAAGATCCAGAAACTTATCCAGTAATTCAATTATTTTATTACTATTATAAATATAATATATATATATACTATCCTATCTTTCAAGTTGGATGAAATTGCACACAGTGTGCAAAATTTTATTAAAATCGGTTCAGTAGTTTAGGAGTCCATTGCGGACAAACAACGTGACACGTAATTTATATATATGTACATATATATTGGAATCTCTAGCAGGGGCGTGGCGTAGCAATTCGACCTATCTACTCTAATTTTGAATTTAGCCACCAGATAGCGTATTCAAGTACTAGAGATCCCAATAGTATATATAATAAATATATTATACTAAAATAACTAAAATAATTAAATATAATATACTTAAAAATATATTTTACTATATTAATATATCTTTATATAATTTTAAATAATAATTTATATAATATATAAATATATTATACTATATTAAATATATTAATTTAATTTATACTATATTAACTACTATATATATAAATATATAATACTGTATTACATCAACAAGTTATTATAAAAATTCTAATAACATTTTCTTATCAATTATTTTATTATTATATATTATTATTATTATTATTATTATTATTATTATTATTATTATTATTATTATTATTATTTTAGGTAAAGTGTTTGCAAGAGAAATCAAATTCCAAGGACAAGAGTACTAGATCATTGAAACTTCATAAAAAAAAAGATTTGAAAGTACTCTTTTCAGAAGTTTGGGAATTAACAATGTCTTTATACAAACCACCATACCTTCGTAATACTTTGTTAGCATGTGCCATACAATTTGGTCTTACCAGTAGTTATTATACTCTTATGGTCTGGTTTCCTGAATTATTTACCAGGTTAATATACTTTTAATATAATCATTTAATAATTTTGATAGAAATTATGTTCTACAACTGATTTATTATTATTATAATTTAGATTTGAAGAATTCGAACATGAAAATCCTGGTGAAACAACATCCGTTTGCATAGTATCATCATTGTCTGACAATTCAACCAATTCGGATCCTTACGGATGCGATACTGTCATTGGTTTGAATGTTTATTTACATACTGTTTATCTTGGACTAGCATGTATACCTGGTTCTATCATTTTACCAATTTTTGTACATAAATTGGGAGCGAGATTTTTCTTAAGTAAGTGCATACAAATATAAATCAATCCTCTAATTTAAAAAAAATAGTATCATTTGTCTTCATAATTTATAAGTAACCGATAATCTATTATTCATGTTACATTTAAAATGATGACATGTCAAGCTTATCAATTTATATTTTTATAAAAAAGAATATTTGCTTTTTCTAATTTCTAAAATGAATTATTCAATTGTTCTTTAGGTGATTAAACTAATTATTGGGTTATATTTGTAGATTAAATTAATTATTATTTGGTATTTAATTTATTTAATATATTTATTATGGTATTTAAATTAATTAATGAATAGGTAATATAATTATAATATAAGTAGATAAATAAATTAATAAGGTATCTATATAAATACCTTATAAATACCTAATTTATTTACCTACCTATAAATTAATTAATAGATAGGCAATATAATTATAATATAAGTAGTTAAATAAATTAATTGTAAGAAAAAAAATAGATTAAAATCAATAATAGAATGTTTTTAATCAAAACAATTAAAGTTCTATGATTAAGAAAATAAAAAAACAGAAATGATAGTAAGTGATAAAGAAGAAATGAATATCAATAAACAAACAATTTATATTTATTACAGTCTTATCATTGCTAGTCTCTGGTGCAGTAACCGTTGGTTTTTATTTCGTCATAAACTCAACGCAAAATCTAATATTATCGTGTATATTTGAAGCTTTGACGTCATTAGGCATCTCTTTAGTTTACTGCATAATCGTCGACATGTTTCCGACGAATCTCAGGTAAGCAAAAAGCGTCATATTAAAATGACGCTTTAAATTATTATTTTTTTATCTGAATATATATTAGGGTGGGTCAAAAAAATGACTTTTTTTTTCAAGTGCCACGGAAAAATGGATTGCTAGACACCTTAAAACAATTCTCACCAAATATGAGCTCTTAACTTTAATAGGAAGATCCTCCGCATCGCAGTTTTTTATTTTTTTTAGTCCAATAGATTAAAATTCATACCTCATTATTTATTAATTGTAGTGAAAAATGTTCTAGACGAATTTTGTAGGAAATTTAATGCTCTACAAAAAAGGTATCTTATATTTTTCCCGTAAACTTCACCATTTGAATGATATTAAGGTTTTAAGTTTATTATTTTAGGACAAATTTCATTTTTGTTTATGAATTTTATAACTCGACAATAAATGACTATTATAAGATGCGCAATGCAAATTTTTGAAGGAAATTAACTGCTCTATAAAAATGTTGTCTTATGTTTTAACGATTAAATTAAACGTTCAAAAGATATTCAGAGACAAAAATCAGTACGCATGAAAGTTTGATGATGAATATCTTTTGAACGCTTAATTTAATCGCCAAAACATAAGTCGCCATTTTTATAGAGCAGTTAATTTCCTACAAAAATTTGTATTGTGCACTTTTTAATAGTCATTTATTGTCGAGTTATAAAATTCATAAACAAAAATGAAATTTGTCTTAAAATAATCAAACTTAAATCCTCAATATCATTCAAATGGTGAGGTTTATGGAAAAAGTATAAGGTACCTTTTTTGTAGAGCATTAAATTTCCTACAAAATTCGTCTAGAACATTTTTCTGTACAATCAATAAATAATGAGGTATGAATTTTAATCTATTGGACTAAAAAAAAATAAAAAACTGCGATGCGGAGGATCTTCCTATTGAAATTAAGAGCTCATATTTGGTAAAAATTTTTTTAAGGTTCTAGCAACCCATTTTTCCGTGGCACTTGTAAAAAAAAAATAAGTCATTTTTTTGACCCACCCTAATATATATATATTTACCATAAATGTTATAATAAAATTATTTTGTTTTGTTTGTTGTACAGGGTAATGGCAGCAGCGTTATCTTTAACAATGGGTCGATTAGGTGCATTAGTTGGAAATTTATTATTCGGTTATTTAATTGATTTAGCATGCATCGTACCTATAGTGATATTTGCCGCATTCTTGTTTCGTAAGTTTTTTCTTTTTCTTATTCTCTCTTCTTTCTTCTTTCTTGTTCTTTTAATATATTTACTTTTCTACAAAAGAGAAAGAAAGTTAAACCTCGTTTGAGCACACGTGTGTGCACACGTGTGTGCAAAAAGAGGTGACATTAAATTATTGTCAAAAAAAAATTATTTGACTCTATACAGAAATAAATTTATAATGCCAAAAATGACATTTATTAAAAACGATCTATATTCAAAATATTTATCATGAGAATTAAAAAAAAAAACATATTTTTTTTATCACTTATTTTTGAAGAATCAATTGTAGACAAGTTAAATTATATTTTATTTGATTTTTTTTCCTTTTTATGTTTCCGCTTTCTTTTGGCCAACGTATTTGGAACATACGTTTTTACAATTAACTATTATATTTTTTCGTTTTTTTTTTACAGTATGCGGCTTTTTGTCATTTGTCTTACCACGAACGGGGAAAGAAACTCTCGATTAAGAAAAAAAACGAAAAAAAAATGGAATAATTTGTAAAACAAGGAAGAAACGTGATGACATTGTGTCTTGGAAAACAAAATGAAATAAACAAAAATAAAACAAACAAACCTAAAAAGAGAAGAAGAATGTAAAGAATTTAAAATTGGACAACAACAACAAAAAATAATAAAAAAAGGAAGAAAGAAAAAAAAAGGATTCTATCATCAATTGGATTAACAAATATAAATGTATATTTACTGTATACATTATGCACAATGCAATATCTGTCTAGTTATATTGCATTTTACATATATGTACATATTATAGTTGTAAGAAGTATTCACATTGATGATTTTTTTTTCTTTTTTTTTTTTTTTTAGAAAAAGAAATAGAAATCTCTCATACGTTAATTTTATCGTAAATTCTTCCTGATATGCGTTAACAAACAAACAAACAAATAAAAGAAAAAAGACAATAACATTTATAAAAATAAAAACAAAGATAATTTTATAATGAAAAATACGTAAAGTTGATTTTAATTAGAGTTTATTATAATTGTTGTTGAAAGAAAAAGAATTAAATTTTCATCTTAGATCATGACTTAATTATATATACATATAAATATATATATATATATATATATATATATATATATATATAAATTTATTGGTAATTTCATTGAAATTATTTTTATGTCATTGTGTTAATTATTTTTATTATATTTAAATATATATATATATACAATCTATACATTTGTACATATATTATAATTAGTTTATGCATTATATAATAATTATATTATACATATGTATATATAATCTATGTAATTATAAAATATAAAATACGAGAGAGTTTATTATTATATTATTGTAATTATAAATAAATATGGCACAATCTCGTAAAGAATTTTAAAAAATAGGATTGATAGTAAATATTATTAAAAAAAAATTAAAGATACAAAATTATGTTATTTTTTTTCAATAAAGATACAATATTTTATTTTATTTAATATAATGTTTTATATATATATATATCTTCGTTACGCACGTTTCTCTTTTTATTAATTATAATAAAAAATAAATGATATAAATGAATAATAAAAATTAATAATAATTGATATAAATATATATATATATATATATATATATATATATCTTCTTAGTATATATAAATTACGTGTCACGTTGTTTGTCCGCTATGGACTCCTAAATTACTGAACCGATTTTAATAAAATTTTGCAAACTGTGTGCAGTTTCATCCAATTTGAAAGATAGAATAGTTTATATCTCAATTTATAATCGCAATATTATTTTTTATTTCGAATTATTTGTTTATTAACAAAGAGTCATGGTTATCTCTGTTAGTTCGATAAGATTCTAACAGATGGCGGTATAAGGTAATTCGTTGACTTAAAGACGTGTATATCTGACTGATTGTGAGCCACAACAACGCTTGGCGGGGCACCCCTAGTTTATTATAATTATTTTATTCATCGTTATTATAATCTTATCAAAGATAAAGTTTGAAAGACTTATTTTTCTATTATTTTTTTATTTTGATGGGAAAACATGTTTTGGAATAAATTTGATGAAAAAACCCACGTTTTTAATAACTACGTCATTTTTCTTTTTTTTTTAATTTCTTATCAGTTGATAATTATGTAAAATTAGAATTAAAAAAAATAATCCGAATCAAAATTTGAAAAAAAAAACAGAGAAAAATGAATGAATAAAAAAATACATTTTGTTGTTGAACAAAATACTATAATAGAAAAAAATAAAAACCATAAATGAATAAAAATAAAAACCATGAATGAATAAAAATACATTTTGTTGTTGAACAAAAATACTTAACTTGAACTTAAATAGAAAAAAAAATGAAAATAAAACCACAACACCAACAACAAATAAATAAATAAATAAAATTTTTGAATACTTACGAATGGACAATTAACTTTGTAAAATATTTTCAATGCAACTCACCTTTTAAGGTTCAATTGTTATTAATGATTATTATTATTATTATTATTATTATTATTATTATTATTATTATTATTATTATTATTATTATTCGGATGAAACTTCTGAGGAAATTCAATAATTCGTATGATTATTTGCTCGGAATTTATTATACACACTAAACTAACTAAGAGTATAATAATCGTCTTTCATCTAACTCGCGTAAGAAGAAAAAAAAAGAAGAAAAAACACAAGTAAAATGTAAAATGTCGTAGTGGTGGGGATATACATATTACTAAAAGACACTCGCATCGGATTAAAGTTTGATTGAATTCTCCTCTATCGGTCAACATCAATGATTTGCTTTGCTCATGCGAATTGATACGACGACAATTGTGCAATTTTTTTTCCTTCTTTTTTTCTTGATATAACATACATATATATGTATCAATTTTGTATCATCATATTATTTATAATTTAACTTACAATGCAAATTCGAAGTATCAATAACGTAGTGATTTCGAACTTTGTTGGTGATATTGTTAAGTTCATTACAGTGTTGTTGTTTTTACTTTAATTATTATTAACATTTATATAATTAATTCATATTATTATAGGATAATTTTTTCTATTTGAAAATATAGAAGTTGTTACGTGTAATAGTTTTGTATTATAGAAATTTTTCATGAAAAATTGTCAACAATATTCACTTTCAATGGATAAAAAAGATATAGAAATGAAATCATCTACGATAGAAATATCTAATGGTAAGATAATAAAAAAATGAAGAAAATTTGTTATTTTAAATTAATTTATCTATACAAATGAAGTTTTTTTTCTTTAAATGCAGATTTATCTAATGAGATTGATTTGGAACTAAGTGTACAACTTGCACTTAATGAAACAGGTTCGTTATAATATTTTTTTATTATTCTTACATTTATAACCATAATTAATCATTTTTTAATGATTTTACTATATGTATTACTTCATTTACTTTTTACTTTTATTTAAATACATTTTCTTTTTTTTATTATTCACCTTTAGGTTTTGGAAAATTTAATTTGAAGGTAATGGTACTTTGTTGTTTGATTTATCTAAACACAGCACTTAGTATATGCAGTATCGGATTTATTCTTCCATCAGCTGCATGTGATTTTCATATGAGTACCATTGATAAAGGAAACATCAATATAATATCTCTGATTGGTAATAATAAATTAATTACAAAAGTATCCAACACAAATGTGTTCGATAACGAGAATTGAATTTTCATTCAATTTAATTTTATTTATAATTTTTTTTTTAATAGTACTTTAATATAAAATTTATTTATATATAATTAATATTCTTTAATGTTTGAATTACGAAAGATTGAAATAAAATATAATTAATGTTATCTTTTAGGTATTTCATAAGACAACATTTTGATTTTCAAAAATTACTATTTTACATTCGTAAGACTAATATTATAAATGAAATTCAATTAGTTATCTAAAGGGTATAGCCGGATAAGTATGGGAAATCTGCCCCCGTGGCTTTTTTGACTCGCACTTGGGGGATCGATTTGGTGTCGAATAAAAATAATTCATCCCAAATTTTAGCTCTTTTACTCAAACGGTTCTCGAGATTTTTAAAAAAACCTGTTTTTTCGATTTTATTTTTTTTTTATAGTAAAATTCAAAACTAATCAATGATGATTTTTTTCTAGTTCTTAGGAGTCTCTGACATGAAAAAAAAATATTATCATAATATTTTAACGAAAAGCCGATTTTTGGCGGACGAAAGAAAATTAAATTTTTTTTTTTTTTTTAGCTTTTTTGAAATATGCCAGTCACCAAAATTTTTTAGAAAATGTATTTTATACTCCTCTACACTCAGGAATTTTCTTGAATTTTTTGAAGTGGTGGAACAATATGAAAAAAATTAAAAACTCATTTTTTTCTAAAATCCCAAGTTTTAACTAACTTATATATATATATATATATATATATATATATATATATATATATATTTTATTTTTTTTTTTTTTTTTTTGAATTTGGAATAAGACTTGATTCTGATCTTGATCTTACAGAAAAAATAATTGCTGCCATGAATTCAAAAAAAAAGATCAAGAAAAACAATTATGCAATATTATTGAACATTACACGCATGATTTCTTCACGATGCGTTAATAAAAAGTATTTAAAAAAAGATAAACAGTGTGTTTCAATGAAAATACGAACAGCAATTTCATTTAACGAGTTGAGAGCAATACAATCACAATTTTATTTCTAAGGAAAAAGTAACAAAAAAAAATCAAACATCAGAACCAGCTGTTAAAAAAAAAAAAAAAACTGAAAGAAATTATTGGAAAAAAATGTTTTTAAAAGTAGAAACAAAACTATCAACAATCAACAAAATCTAAAAAAACTATCGATGAACAAAAATAAAAATAGTTATTTTTTAAACCAAGGAAATTCGGAATAAAAATATTAACAAACAAAATACTTAAATAAAATTTCCGATGATTCATTGTGATTGTTAAAGGAGTCTTACGTCTGTTTAAATTGTACGATCAAAATAATATTTTACGTGTGTTTAAAATTAAAATGATTTTATTTACGAATATTAAAAGTAATCTTTAACGATTGATCATTCTTTTTTCCTTAAACACAGTGACAGTTTAATTATTATTAAAATCATTTACGATAGTATTTTTACTCTGCAATACTTTTTTTTATATTCAATGTTAATAAATTATATGCAAAGAAATAAATAAAAAATTATACTATTAAATAAAAAAAGGGGAATAAAATTAAATTGAATCATTTGATACACTCTTACGTATAAATAATTAACATTATCAGTTAATAATTAATTGTAATGAATAATAATATTTTTATATATGCATGAACAGGAATGGCAGCAGGGTGTTGGTTTTGGGGTTGTTATGCTGGAATCAAAGGCAGAATTAGAACTTTAAAAATGTCTTTATTTCTTCAAGGAATATTTGAATTTTTATCTGGCATAATACCAAATTACGGATTGTTCTTATTATTCAAATTTTTAAGCGGTTTCTCGTGAGTAATTTTTTCATTTTTTTTTTCATTTATTATTCCAAACATTTGTTCATCATAAAATTATGAAACGATATTTCTTTTTCTTGTTTTTTTTTCTTTTTTTCAAATCTTATCGGATATTGAATAAAACGAAAATACGGATATTTGTGCAAAAATAAGGAAATTTAACATTGATTACACATGAAAATATTAATCGCGAAAGATAAAAGTGTGTAAGACACTTCATAATTAACCAATTGTACAAATAATAAATTAAGTAAAATTTATGTACTATTTTTTTCAGATTAAGCGGACAAAGTGGGACACTCTTCGTTTATTTAGGTGAATGTCAACCAACAAAATATAAAGAAAAATTACTTTCATGGTTAGAAATGGCATGGACATTAGGTCTTATCGCTGCTCCTGGTAAAAATCGTTCTTCTTCATTATTTTGACACATCACATTCATATCTACATTAATTATGAAATTAATCATATTGAAATTTTTCATTTAAATTCGAAATTTCAATTTCGAATTCATTTAAATATATATATATATATAATTGGCATGTATATATATATATATGCACATGCTATTTTCAAAAAGTAATTTCAATTTTGTCTCTTATCATTTGTGTTTAATCTATAATTACTAACTTCTCATATATGTTTATTTTTTATTTTCTGTTTAAATTAATTTTACAGTTATCGGCTGGCTCATAATACCATTACAATTTGAAATTGATGCAAAACCATTTACATTTCATTCATGGAATTTATTTGTGATAATATGTTCCTTACCATCATTTACAATTGGTTTTTGGTCATTGTATTTCAATGAAAGTCCCAAATTTCTTGCTGAAAATATGCAATTGTCAGAATTATCTGTTGTACTTAGAAAAATCTATACAGAAAATACTGGTAATCCTATAGAAATGTATTTTGTTAGTATTTCTTTTTTATTTAATCACTTTTTTTTGTTTTTTAATTTCAATTTTAATTTATAATTTATATATATACAATTATTTGTTTTTTTATTTTAAATAGGAAATACTTGACAAAAGTAAAAATCCTTTCTACGATAATTTGAAAATAAATAATAATCATAACAATTCTAATGACAATACTAAAGTGAAATCTTGGCGAACTATAATATATACAACGTATATACAAACAATATCACTTTTTAAATTTCCATATCTTTTTAAAAGTCTCAATGTGTTCATTTTAATATCATGTATTACGGCATCTTATTATACTTTGATGCTATGGTTTCCGGAATTGTTTCAAAGATTTGCTAAATATGAACAAATGTATCCAGAAAAAAGTTCAAGCGTATGTGAAATATCCAAAATAAATCTAATCGACAATAATAACACAATGGCAAGTAAAATATATGGAATACATACAGAACATAATTGGCAAGAAAAAAATAAGAAAAATCTTGACTATTTTATTTTATATTTCAGGTAGTAGAATACGATATATACGATTGCCAAAATAACATTCACGATAATGTATTTTTCCATACACTTCTTCTAGGATTGGGTTGTTTACCATTAAGTATTATTCTTCCCCTAACTGTTACATATACTGGTTATAAAATTTATATAAGTAATTATCCATCTTTCTTCTTTTTTTTTTTTTAGTACCATCCATTTTATTACATTATCAATTTAATCAAAACAAACATTTTGATTTCTATGTTTCAGTAATTTGCACATTCTTATCTACTTTAGTAACCATAGGATTTTTCTTTATAACATCATCAACTCAAAATCTTATACTCTCTAGTATCTTTGAAGCTTTAACATCTGTATGCATGAGTATAACACTTTGTATAGTTGTTGATATTTTTCCTACAAATTTAAGGTATGTCAGTTTTAATTTTACATTCTTTTTTTTGTAACAAACAAAGTTATTACAAAGTTTTCACTGTACATAAATTAATTTTAATTTAATTACAACAGAATGATGGCTGCTTCCTTAGCTGCTTTCTGTGCACGTGTTGGAGCATTTTCAGGAAATTGGATATTTGGTTACTTAATAGATAATTATTGTCTATCATTAATAATCATAGTAGCATCGCAACTCTTTTGTACGTTTTATTGTATTATTTTTGACTATTATTTTTTTTTGTTACAATTATTTATATTTATATTTATTTCTAAGTTGTACTTTTTATTTGTTTAGTTTGCACAATACTCAGTTTTCTTACTCCTGGAAGATTTGGAATGATCAAACCAACGAAGATAATATAGCTTGAAATATTTCATTACAACTATTTGTATTATTATAAACAAATTATTCTATAAAATAAATAATGACTATTTCACATTTTCTAGGCGCAACATATTAAGAATTCAATTTAAATTTCCCATCTATTTGTCTTATTAAATCTAACCAATGATTGTACAGAAGTGTATATGATGTCAAGACCAATCATGAAACATCATTAATGCGCAGCCGCAGTAAAACAGAGTAGATATCGATAGTATATTATTATTTTTGACAGAAAGTGTATAAAGCGTTTATATCTTATCGTTTGGAAATGATTTTTAATATTTCATAAATTAACATTGAAAGTTTTATAAAATGAAACTAGTTAACATACAATATGAAATCGCAAGATGATACAGCATATTTTATAGGAACGCGATTGATGATTTATATAGTAAATATAATTCCACGTCGTAAAGTATCAACAAAACCTCCTTCCGTAACATCGTTTTGATGTACGAAACATATATATTTAATAAATTAGTTTAATAGATCAATCGTTTACTTTTATACCGTGGCCATTTTCTGTGTTTAACTTTAATATAACATTTTTAAACATATATATATATATATATATATATAAAGAAAAAAAGATATTTTGAGGTTACAGTTCAACCAGTATTTATATATGTACAATTATAAATATCGTATTTATAATTACAATTGTTGTACGATATTGTTTACAATGAATTAATGAAGATAAAAAACTCGTGACTTGTTTGTAAAAGTAATTTAAAAAAAGTTAATTAAAATTGAATATTTTATCAAATCAAAGTGTGATAAATGAGAATATAAAATGTCTTTTCGTATGAGACTAGCTCGTAGTCGACCGATCAAATTACTTGGTGGAATCGCTATGAAACGTTGGGTATTTTCTGGTGCATACATTTTGTTCCTTTTTTTATTATACTGGTTTTACAGCTGTATTTTTGCTTTCTGCTTGCTATGTATCACTACTATAGGTTAGTTTTCTTTATACAACGTGTTTATTAAATTATAAATATAATTTTTATTTAATTGAAAGATTGGATATAAATTCATTATTATCATTTTTATAGTCGTATTATATCACAGAGAGGATCAATTACTTTATCATCCTGGATCACCAACACATTCTCGTTCTTATGTTCCTGCCCCATCTACTTACAATTTACCATATGAAAGTATATACACACGTTCAGGAGATGGTACTATGTTACATATGTTTTTCATACCACAACCTGAAGATAGAGCAAAGATTGCTCCAACCTTACTTTTTCTTCATGGGAATGCTGGAAATATAGGACATAGGTCAGACCATTTAGAAAGAAAACTACTATCAATATTGTTTTGATTGTTCTTGAAACATACAAAAAATTAGTCTATGATGTATGTTGTAAGCAGACTTCATAATGTTGTTGGTCTCTACCGTAATATTCAATGCAATATCCTAATGCTGGAGTATAGAGGCTATGGATTGTCACAAGGATCACCATCCGAGGAAGGATTGTATATGGATGCACGCGCTGGAATTGATTATTTAGCTTCCAAACCTAATATTAATACTAATGAAATCATTGTATTTGGTAGATCATTGGGTGAGTCGTATTAAATGAGTTGATCTTATTTAAATAACAATAATAATTATTATTCTATATTTATCTATAAAGGTGGAGCAATAGCAATTGATTTAGCAACTAGGGAAGAAAATGCAAGAAGAATTTGGTGTCTTATACTTGAAAATACATTTACAAGTATTCCTGATATGGCTGCATTTGTAGGATCCAAATTTTTCTTATATCTACCACTTTTTATATATAAGAATAAGGCATGTTTATTAATCATTTTATATATGATCTGATTTTTTATTCTGTTTGTTAATAATATTATTATTATTATTGTTGCAGTATTTATCTAATTTCAAAATACGATCGATGACAGTACCAACATTATTTATCTCTGGTTTAGCAGATACATTTGTACCACCTGGAATGATGCAAGAACTTTATAAAAATTGTCCAAGTAGATGTAAAAAGATTCTTCCAATTTCTGGTGGTACGCATAATGAAACATGGTGTCAACCTGGATATTATGAAAATATATGTTCTTTTTTGAATGAACTGAGAGAAAATCCATCGATTCCAGTTAAATCAGGTGAATGGCAGATAGATGATATTTAAAAATCGATGTTTTAATGAAAATGCATTTTGCGTCCAAGTGTATAAAAAATATTCTAAAACAAACATGTCCAATACAATATCAATGTAATGAAAATAAAATAAGGTTGGTCCAATAAGGTAAAAATGCATCATCCATTTTCTAGTTTTATGGTTGATTAATAATAAAAATGTTTGTTCATTTTTAGTTTCAATTTCTTGACAAAATAATTTATTATAAAAATAAATATCTCAAACGAGATGTATATTCATAATAAAGCTTAAGATTTATTAAATATAAATTATACACAAAATATTTTCTTTATAAATGAATATTTGTTATATCTAACAGTTTATTTAAAATCTTCTATTTTTACGAGATCTTTTTTGTTCTAACTTTTGAGTCAATAAAATTCCAATTACAAAAAGTATGATTAACACTAAAATAGCACTGCCTAAGATTGCTAATAATCCAGGACTAGATTCAATTGTTATTACTTTCTTTTCTGACACTCCTTCGAGTTGTACAGAGTATTTTTCTGAAAGATCAAATAATTCAGATGTGTCGTCACAAAATATTTTTTTCTTCCACTTGTACCAATGTACCATTCTCTTATTCGATAGGCTCAGAGGAGTTGCACATCTATTAAACAATATATACAAATATTTTCAATTTCTTACAATAATAATATCATTGAAGTAAATGACTATTTATAATACCTTAAATTATTCAAAATGCCTTGATTTATAACATAAAGTTGTGGTATTAGATCACTTAACATCCACTGTAATGAACAATCACATGCAAAGGGATTTCCTTGCAAATTAATACCATTATTTATTTTAAGAGTACCATTAGATGATAATAACAATTTTGGAGATATGTAGTTTATTTTATTGTTACTTAAATCTACCTACATAAATAGAAAATGATGTCAATAATAATGAAACAAACACATATCTTTGCAATTAATAATTTTAAACCAAAAATGTACTTACAAAACATGCATTCATATGATTCAAAGCTTTTTCATCAATGAAGCTTAGTTTTTCATTATTAGATATTGTAAGATTAATGCAATCATTTATAGGTGCTTCCAATTTGAAAAATGTATCATCATTTATTTTTTCAACTAATGTAATATTATTTGCGACAAATGATTGTAATCTTAATTTAGAGTACAATGTTAAATTTTTAATTGGATTGCCACTGACAATAACTGTTTTAATTGATGGATAATTTTCTGATGATAAATATATCGGAATGTGAGAATAATTATTGTTTGAAATATCTAATACTTTTAATCTTGGAAATGTTATGTTTGGAAAATCTGATAAACTATTACCACTTATATTTAAAAGTTCTAACTGAGATGTATTAGTAAAGTTAATATTTGTTTTTACGTCAATTTCGGATGGTTCTGAAATTAATTTTGTAATTTTGTTATATCCTATGTTTAATTCAGTTAAATTTGTTGGCAATTCATTAAAATTTATTAACGAAAGGAAATTGTTATTAATCATAAGTATTCTTAAATTGAAAAGTTGCAAAAAAGTATTTTCATAAATTGAAGTAATTTTATTAAACGATAAGTTTAAATATTGTAAGTGCACAAATGGTTTTAAAAATGCATCACTAATAAAAGTTATATTATTGTAAGAAAGATCAAGAACAATTAAATTATTAATGGGTGTGGTTATAATTGACGATTTAAGTATTTCAATAGAATTATGACTCAAATTCAATTTCGTAATAGTTGATAGTTTATCAAATATAATATTATCAAATACTTTCAATTGATTATTCGAATAATTTAATTCATCTAAATTATTAGATTCTACCAATTCATCAATATACATTTCCGACAGAAAATTATCAGACAAATCTAATTTTTTCATATGTTTCAATTTAATAAATGTGTTTGATGAAATAAACGTCAAATTGTTCTTAGATAAAATGAATTTTTGTACATTTTGATATTGATTTAACATTAATAAATTCATCTGAATTATGTTATTACTTGTAAGTAATTTTTCATGACAATTAATAATAGTTGTTTCTGTACCTGTAATAATTTCAATTCAATTAAAAAAATAATTATACAAAATGTAGAAGAAATTTTTACATACCATTGATAGAACATAAACATGTTGTACATATATCACTTTTACATTTAAATATAATATTTAAAAAAAATAAAATAATAATCCAACTATTGCGTAGAATATGATTCATAATGAAAGAAGACATTTCACATCGTGTATTGATTCACCGTTACCTTCTTTAACATTACTCAAGTAATTATAACTTTGGCACATTCACCATTCTATCCATGATAACATATCTGATAACATTTCCAAGTAAATGATCACACACACACACACACACACATACATATATACACAAGTATTAATATCTTTAGATATCATTTATAGCTCAGGACGTTAAACTATCAAACTCAATTAATGAGTGAGACTCATTCCAAATTTTTTATTTTACAAATATAAAAACTATATAACTATTACAAAACATTGTATAACTAATAACTATCTATTTATTATTGTTAAATTAAAGATTAATTAAACGCACAATAAATAAAAAATTAAACATACCATTCTTTTCCAAAAAATTATATCTATAAAATAATAGGGAATGTTGCTTAATAATTCTAGTGTTAGAAACAAATTGAGTAATGACAAATATTGGTATATATAATTGTAAACACATATATACCAATATATTTGTTTGATTATAAAGAATAACTTAATTAAAAAATGATATATATATCAAGAATATTAAATAAAGAAATATACTTGTTCAAAATACATCATTTAATTACCTATATAAATATAAACTTTTATTATGTACATTAGGATCTTTTAAAGAAACTAGTTAACGTAGTTTGTTTCTTCTTGGTCTGTACTTTAGCAACATCTTTTTGATGTTGAATAGATTCTTCTTTTTCTTTGATTTCTGTTGTATCTTCTGGACAATCCTCATATACGTGTACCTTTTTTGTTACTAGAAAACCATCCTCTTCGTAAGTACGATCAACAACTTTAAGAATTCTTGCTTTACCATTGCTATTCATCACACGAGGAGGAGTAGGAGGAGAAGGTGATTTCTTGATATCAATTATTTCTGCACTTTCTGGTTCTGAATCTGATTCCATAATTTCATCTTCACTTTCAGAATCACTCGAATCATCTTCTACGATTATACGTTTCCTTTTTTTCATTGTATTTTTATTCGATTCCTTACTACGATTTCGTTTAGTTCCACGTTTTTCTTTTTCAGTTTTATCGTTAATTTTAGTAGAAATAACTTTTATTTCATTATTATCTTTTACGTTATCTTTAACATTAGGTTTTTCTTTAGTTTGCTCCTTTTTGGTTTCTTCTTCTTTAGGAGAATCTTTTGTAACATTTGCATTTTTTCCAAAATAACTAGAAATACCTTTTTTATCATCTTTCTTAACAAATTTATTTTCTTTCAATGATGAATTTGATTTATCATTAGAAGATGTCTTTTCAGGTGTAATTTCTTGATTATTTTTAATATCATTTGAAGTAGATGGTTTATTATTATTTTCTTTATTAGTGACCTTTCCAAAAAGATTATTAAAACCAGTTTTTTGTGAAACGGGTACAGTTTTCTTATCCGTTGATTTTCTATTTGTCTGATTGTTATGTTTAACAGTTTCAGAAGGTTTTACTTTTTCTGGTTTATTGTCTGGAGATTTTACATTAGTTTTCTTTGGAACAGGACGATCTTTGAAAAGTGATCCCCATCTTAAATTTGACAATTCTTCATCACTACGTTCAACACTTTCGTTACATTTAATGGCACTAAACCTGACATCTCCTTCATCATTTATAAAATGAAATTCTAAGTCAGGTATAGATTTTTGTACACTGTATAAATGTTCCGATATTATTTTGTTAAATTTATCCTTAGCTGTATTTAAATTTGATTGTTTGACAACTTCTACTCGCATACCACCAGATTTTAAATAACCAATCAACATAACAGTTGATGTTATGTCATCATCTTTTTTATAATTCTGCCAAAATTCCCATAAAATTTGTTTTGCTATATTTACATGAACTTCCAATTCTTTGCTTAGCCATTTGTATGTAACCTAAAAAAGAAATGATAAGATATAAGTAAAAAAAAGATTATTGAAAATTTGTTTGCAGATTTGAAAAGGAAAGTATTTTTCAAATTAATCAAATAATATTCATTTTTACCACTTTATCTTCGTCGCAAACATAACCATTCAAAATTTCTAAATAATTATCCATAGATTTTACGCCCATATTGAATTAGTTTGTACGATAAAATAAACAATAATTTGTTTAATATTTATTATGATTAAAACTGTACGTAAAAAATAATTGTAATTACATAGATATTATATAATATATAAATAAAGATTATACTATTGTACGCTATAACGATTCAATTTTAAACTAAAATATGCGATGTTACCAACAGTTGATAAAGAATGAAACCTTAACGCCATCTAGAAATCGTATTAAAAAATATGATCATTAGTACTTCCCATAACAACCGCTACGATCGCTGTTTTCCTAGTGTACATTGCTAGGCTAAAAATATAGGGGAACAGCTTCCGTTGCATGGCGCAGCTATGTTTATCTTTAGTATGTATTAACGGCTATGGTTAGTTGAATCATTCGCGCGCAATCACGTGACTACACGAGTTCCTGTCCCTCAGCAATGTACATGGCGCGTCCCTCCTATAGGGTCCCTAAGTAGAGGTTAAGGTAGGTGATAAGCACGATAAGTCTAATGCGCATGCGCCGGTACCGCTTGAGTTAGAGAGAGACAACATATGTTCATGCAGAGACATTTCCACTTACACAATCGCCTATGGTTTGTCTCCTCTATCTGTAATATCTCTGATTTAACCTCAAATTTGCGATATTGTACATAATAATTTAAATATTAATGAAAAATGGTGTTGATGCTGTTATATTAATTTTATTTTTATATAACGTGTTTCAAGTTATCTTGAAAAATTGCAATAAAGTAATTTTAAATATGCTTTCTTGTTTAATAATAAATCGTATTGTAAATTTATCATTATGAATGAATTTTTATCAGATAATATTATCACGATGAACGATACAAAGCATGTGGATGAACAATTAACAATTAATCAAACTGAGTGTCCTTATGAAATAGAAAAATGTGTTAAGTGGATTAAATCAAATAATTTAGTAAAAGTTTGTATATTACTACGTCCAAAATATATTATTATTATTATTGAATTTGATAACAACTATTATTAATTTTAATCTAAAATATGATATATATGTTTTGTAGGTATGTTTACAATTCCCAGAAGAACTATTGTTAGATTCAGTGAAAGTTGCATTAAATTTAGAAAAATGTTTAAATAGAAAAGTATATATTCTGGGAGATACCACGTATGGCAGTTGTTGTGTCAATGTAATTAATGCTCAACATATCAATACTGATGGTATAATACATTTTGGACATGCTTGTCTTAATCCTGTAAATCAAATATCTGTTTTTCATGTTTTACCAAAAAGACAAGTCGATTTAACGTGCTTTCAAGATCAACTTAAGGAAGTATTACAAGATACAAACAAAAAATGTATACTTTTTTATGATGTAGCTTATGCACATTTGATTGGTAAGTAATTATAGGTAATTTTTAATAAAATTATTCATAAATATTTATAGTTTTGAGAAATAGATGAAATAATATATATTTTTTTATTATTTTATAGAATCTATATACACCAGTTTAAAACTTACATTTAACAATTTAATTTTATCATATTTAAATTGTACATCAAACGTGGAATTTACGGATAATAAAAGTTCATCAGAAACAGTTGTATTAGGTAGAATATATAATTTAGAAAATAATAGTACGATAAATGATTATGATGCAATATTTTTGGGAGAAAATGGAAAAACATTTTCCACGTTAGCAATGACTATTCCTGCCAAAAAATGGTATTATTTTGAAAATAATCAAATTATTGAATTTAACGTATTAAATTCACCCTGGTTGAAGAGAAGACGATTTCTCGTTGAAAAGCTTAAAGATGCTAATATTGTTGGTATAGTGGTAGCTACGTTAGGAATAAAAGATTATTTGAAATGTATATCAATGGTTAAAAATATTCTTAAACAAAATAATAAAAAAACGTATACTTTATCAGTCGGTAAAATAGATCCAACAAAATTAGGTAATTTTCTAGAGGTATGTTAAATATTTTGCTTACTATCAGCTATTTGTTCATTTAATTTTAATAATTATAATCTATATTTAATGTTTTATTTTAGATTGATGCATTTGTTGTAATAACATGCTCAGAAAATGAAATATTTGATTCTCGAGATTACTTACGACCCATATTAATGCCATATGAAGTTGATTTAGCATTCAATGCTTCAAGAACATTTTCTACACAATATTGCATCGATTTTAGACAAATACTACCTGGTGGTTTAAATTATTGCGATTTAAAAACATCTAAGGATGCAGACATGTCATTAATCTCTGGAGAAATTAGAAATACAAATAAAGATAATATTTGTATTGATAAAATGGATGCTTTAGTTTTAAAAACACCAGGTACCATGTGTTTTTTTTTTTAATTATAATTACGTAGAAAATTAGTAAAGAAAAAAATCAACCTTAAAATATTGAATTTTTGCAAATAGGTGTTGTAGCTATTGGTAATGCAGGAGCACAATTTCTTCAAGAAAGATCTTGGAAAGGAGTTGAACAAAATTTAGGTCAAGATTCTCCTTGTCCTGCACAAGTAGGACGAAAAGGTATAGCAAGTCATTATTACAATGAATTATTATGTACAGATAA
Organism: Polistes dominula; assembly: GCF_049000335.1. Classification (NCBI taxonomy): domain Eukaryota; kingdom Metazoa; phylum Arthropoda; class Insecta; order Hymenoptera; family Vespidae; genus Polistes; species Polistes dominula. Next base: position 6,453,104 of record NW_028300899.1, read on the forward strand.
AAAAGATAATATGAAAACATAAAGAAAAATTATTTATGTCTCTAATTAAATAAACAAATAAAATAGAAACAAATATTGATTGTAATAATAATAAGGAGAATTATATGTGACGATGATTATTTATGAAATATAAAATTGTCCATAAAACATATGAATGGAAATAACACAATATAAAAACAATTTTAATTAATGTGACTTTAAATTTAACAACCATTCAGGTTACATCAAATACAATGGAATGCAAGAAATTATATAATTATTATTTATAATAATTATAAATCTTTTGTTCCCTATTAAAATATATAGCAAATTGGAGAAAGGAAGAAGCTTTTGTTAGAAAGCTTTGTGTTAAAATCTATTAATGTTATTTACAATTATAAGCAAAGCAAATTATTCTTGGCATGAATAAATTTTGTTTTATGTTTTTTTTTTTACTTCTGTTGATAATGGAATTGTTATTATAGTTATATTCGTTATGTTTGATATATTAAAATTACAAAAAGCACGGGAAGAGAGTATATTATTGAATAAAAAGTATACTTTTAATTCGTATTATTAATTAAGAAATATTTAATTAATTTTTTTTCAAAGAAGTAATATATATGATTTTTCTTTCTTTATTTTCTTTCTTTTTTTTTTAAATGTGATATTCATGTATACATAAGTATATTTATTTTTGTTTGTTTATTTATTTATTGTTATAATCAATAATAATTGCCGTGCTGAAATTTGATACCAATTATTTATCTTAAGAAAATACAATAATCCTATCGTTACATGACTTTGATATTGTTAAATGGATTTATTTTTTTTTTTTAACGAATTGATAATTTTGTTTTTGTTCAAAAACACGTTTCCATAAATTTTTTGTCTTTTCCCATAAAAAAGTAATTACGAACAAATGTTTTTTATATTCTTTTAAAACACACAATTTCTTCTATCTCTCAACACAAGTTTTTTTTATCTCTCATCAATATTATCACAGACAAAAATGCTTTGGTCTCAAAAATTGTTCTCTTTCTTTCTTTCTTTTTTTTTCTCTGTTTTTTTTTCTTTTTTTCTCTTCTTCTTTTACTTTGCCTTTTTTTTCTTCTTTATTAACTTTTTCGCAATTACGATTAAAAGAATTCATACGTGATATATAATAATAATTCATTTTTTTGTCAAATATCTTAAACTTTTGTTTAACAAAAGTTGCTAATTTTTACGAAGTGAGAAAAATAAAATCATAAAATTAATAATAATAATAATAATTATTGTTATAGTTAAAACAAAATAAATGAATATAAAAAATAAACGTTAAGAAACTCATACAAAGTTTATCTGTAAATAAAAAAGAAAAAACAAAAAAAAAAAACATGTATGTTCGCAAAACAAACAAACGCTTTCGTATAAAAGCAGCAAAAAAAAATAAAATAATAATATAAATATAAATATATATGAGGCATTCCACGTCAAATCGGCCACTTTTGACCCCGACCCCTTTCGATTTGGCTGAAAATTTTTTATCCTATTCTACCCTATGAAAAACAATTTTCAGAATTTTTTTCAAATTTTTTTAGTAAACACAAAAAATCTGCGGGGATAATCGCAGATTTAGTCAAAGTTTCTTTTTAAAAAATAAAAAAAAAATGAAAAATAGCGAACTTCAAGAAAATAACGGTTTTTTTCCAAAAAAAATGCAAAAATTTCATGGATTTTATAATTTAAAAATTTTTTTGTATTTTTTTCTGAAAAGTACATTTAAAAACAAAAATTTTGAAAAAAAAATGTCTCAATAGGTTGAATTTTGAAGAAGTTATAGCCATTTAAAAAAAAAGAGCCATTTTTCAAAAATTAATAATTTTTTTTGTGTTTGGTAAAAAAATTTGAAAAAATTCTGAAAATTGTTTTTCATAGGATAGAATAGGATAAAAAATTTTCAGCCAAATCGAAAGGGGTCGGGGTCAAAAGTGACCGATTTGACGTGGAATGACCCATATATATGTGTGGAATATAAAAAGCACAAATATAATAATATTGTTGCCGTTAACATTACAAACAAAATTCTTCTTCTCTTCTTTTTTTTTTATTGAAGTTCTTATTTCGACCTTAGTAGTACACACTCGAAAGATATATATGATATATATATATATATATATATATATATATATATATATATATATATATATATTCATGTAACGCATTCATTCATCGTTATTAAATCTATGAGCATTTCTTTCTCATTAATCTTATTAAACACATTTTTATTTAAAACTCAAATTAGAAAGAGAGAGAGAGAGAGAGAGAGATAGCACTCCTGGTCGAAAAATCTTTTTTTTATTTATTTATTTTATATTTTTATTTTTCTTTGCTTCTTTTTCCAAAAATGTTAATCGAGTAAAATTTGAAGATCATTTTCTACTAGATCATTGTATATTGTTTATCTTTATTTTTTCTTTTTACCCTTTTATTTTATTTAGGTGGACCGTAAAGTAATGTCACTTTTTAACCTCAAAATTCAAATGAATAAGTTTATCAAACAAATTTTTATTATTAATCAATAATTCAATTAATTACGTTATCAACAACCATTTTTTTTATCTGCAATGCAAAATTTTTAATATAATTTTTATTTAAAAAAATTTTATTGAATAAAAAATTAATATAATTATGTAATTATATTATATTAAATATTAATATCAAAATTTGACATGCGTAGTAACGATCATTACTTTTCGCGGTTCTCCCTTAATATACAAGACGTACAAATTAACCTTGAAATTTTACTCGCGCAAAAAATGTAATGCAAAAATCATAGAGTTCATAAGTGCGAAGATCATGTTTAATACACTACAAGATTGTAACATTCTATAGTACTCTAGAATTACAACACGTGATATCTCTTAAATGTTCTTTATATTACAAGTAATCACATACATAATCGTTCTCCATTTCTCGATTATAAATTTACTTTGTTTTCTTTTTTATTTCTTCTTCAAAGATATATAAATACAAATCGTGTACACTTTATTCAGCTTTTTTAACATGTGTAGAAAATAATTGATTTAATTAAAATACACATTTGTTTTCAATCTTAAATAAATAAAATCAAAAAATAATTACTTGTCACGAAGATCTCGCGTAAGTCTCTCTGTGAATTCAAATCAGTGCTTTTAAACAATTAATTTTTTTTTCATAAAAATCAACATAAGTGTTTTTAAATACTTTTATAAATATTAAAAAATATTGAATATAATAATTAATGAAATATTTCATATTACTTTTGAAAATACAAATCTCTTCATTGAGAAGAGTAGTCAATTAAACAAAAAATCAATTGATATATTATATATATTTATATATATGTATTAACTTGTGATTACTTGTGCGTTAAACCCTGTAATCAAACAGTGGTTATTTTTTATAGCATATTATCAGCATGTGTATAACAATATTGTAGGTGTTGCTTTTTTTTTCTTATATTATTCTTGCATTCCCAAAATATAACCTAAAACCTAAATATAAATAAATAGTTTATGATAAAACGTATGTTTATAATAATAATAATAATAATAATAATAATAATAATAATAATAATAATAATAATAAATAATAATAATAATAGTATTATCATCATAATAATAGTTAAAATACAAATGTCCGAACTTTTTCCATGTGAAGTAAAAAAAAATTAGTAATAATTTTTTCTTCCAAAAATTTCTATATATAATATGATAAATATTTTACTATAAAGACACGTATTTCATAAAAACTTGACATAGGCCACCGAGATACAATTATATTAGAAAAAGAAAAATTTGTTTCATCATCATCTTCGTTTTATTCTTTTTTTTCTTCTTTCTTTTACTTATGTTTTTGTTAATGATAATATATTTATTTTGTATATATTTATATACTATTGCGGAATATATATATATTCTCTTGGGAATTCTCAGGACACAAGTGGAGTCAACTAGTAATTTATATGTTATGATATTTAAAAAACAAAAAGAAAAATTCAAATATAACTTCACGATGGTAACGGTGATTTAACAAAAAAAAAAAAAAACAATTTGAAACGATTATTATTACACGAGCCTACAAAAGGTGTAAACAAAAAACAAAAGAGATAGATAGATAGATAGAGAAAGATGTACGATTATAAATAATTAATCAGAAAAAACGTACAGAGATTTATGAAAGTTAATAGGATTCTCTACTTTTAATAAGATGTATTATCCTTTATCTTTGTTTTTTTTCTCATAAAAGCATTTTGATTTGTATATATTTAGAGACATACACACATGCTATTTTTATTCTGTTGGTTTAACGTGGATGCTTTTTTTTCATTCTAAATAATCTTTTTGCAGGCCTTCAATTTTCAATCTTATTTAAGTATTATCAATATCAATGAAATTCATTTATCAAATACAAACATTAGATGCAAATAATATCATTTTTCTCATTTTCAATAGTTACATGGCCATATTATCTTGTTTTAGATATTAAAATTTAATCGAAATTAAGCATTCTTTGCCAAAAGAGCATCGATCAGTCTAAGTCTTGCCTTAGTTTGTTTGTATGATTCATAAACTGTCGTGACTTGGGGGCCACGATCTTCTCTTTGCATACGACGTCCTGCTCGTGCTTCAAATTGGGCTTCTAATTCTTTCAAAGCCCTTCGAAGACGTTTCTTTTCTTCCCTTGTAATCCTTTGTTGAACCAATAATTCTTCACTGAAAATTCAGAAACAAAAGAAAACAATTATATTATTTGAAAGATTGTTTAGATCAGGGATTCCCAAAGTGGAGCGCTATTGCCATCTGGTGGATGGCGGTAGAAACATTAATACATATATATTTTCTATTAATTTGCTATAATATTTATTATATAATATATTTATATGTATTAATATAATATATTTATAAAAAATATTTATATGTATTGACATACATATATAATTCCTATTAATTTTCCTATAATATATTTCCAATTAATAGCTACTAAAATTAAAAAAAAAAAATTAATATCCAGAGGGCGCTAAGTAATGTTTTTCTGGAAAGATGACGGTAGGACAATTACTTTGAGAATCACTGGTTAGATGAATAATTAGTTAAATAGTATATTACTGTGGCATAGCATGAAGGCTTTCACCAGCGCTACGACTTCCTTCACTACTACTGTGTTGACTATCACTATCTGTTGGAAGTTGGTCTACTGTTTCAATACAATCTAATATGCCTCTATGAGACATGTCTGGTTCGCTAGCTCTTCTTTCCGCATCCGTTGAATTGTTTGGCAATGCGGATGAAGTAAAATCCATTGCTTCGTGTTCTAAGATTGTTGCTAATTCCGAAATACTATCCTTATTTTTACTCTGTAAAATTAAATAGAAAAAAAATATATGTATATATAATAAAATAAAATATTAAACATACATCAATAATAATAATTAGAATCATGTCAACTTACTGCTCCTGATCTGATAAGTAATCTTTTCAAAGTTCTGTATCTATCGTACAACGGTCGTACGATAAATCTATCATCTTTGGAAACTGGCCTACCAAATGTATTTTCAATATGAAGTAAAGCCTTTTGTACCGCAGTTTTTTCGTCAAACAATTGTTCATAAGTCAATTCTTCCATGTTATCAGGTCGATTACATTTTAATCGTTTTTCTGTAAGTTTCTTTTCCACTTCTATTACCATTTCTTCCATCGACGCAGTTCTCGATTTTTCTTGACTGTTATTATTATTAGTTGGACTTACAGCAGTATTTAATTTGTTATTGGCATTAGCAATAAGCGCGCCAATTGGATCTTCTTTTAACATTTTATGTTCCTTCCTTAATTTATTTAATTCCGTGCATAATCTTTTGATATCACGATTACTCATTTTGTCCGAATGACTTGGACGATAACCAAAGTTCTCTTCAAATTCATCCTCATATTTTTTAATCTTCTTCTTCAAACCGTTAATATGTTTGGTTAAATTTTTCAAACCAATCTCGGAAATATTTGGTGCATTTTGTTGCGTATCATTATTCTCCGAGTAGAATCTTCTAGGTACCAGCAATGAATTTCTAGGTGATAGCATAGCTTCTACTCTTGCATCAGAAACTTCTTCCTGATTATGTAATAAATATTATAATTTATATTATATTTATTAAAATATCATAATACACACATGTATAAAAAAGTACGTACGTTTCCTGGTCGATGTTGAAAACCCCAATTAGTTAGACTAGGATTATTTCCATCTTCATGATCAACGGTTGGTGGCCGAGCTGGTGATGGAGACCTGCTAGGTCCACTGCTCAACATTTCAAGAAAACTTTGTGCCGGTGATCCATTGTGATCATTTGGGCTTGGGGATACTGTATACATATTTTCATGTTCTTCATTTTCCTATTAAAAATAAAACAACGTTATACAATCCAATATATATATATCATAATATTGACAATATGAAATTGGGATCTCTAGCACTTGAATGCGCTATCTGGTGGCTAAATTTAAAATTAGAGTAGATAGGTCGAATTGCTACGCCACGCCCCTGCTAGAGATCCCAATACTTGTAAAAATGAATTGTCCCAAGCCCCGGATAAAGGGGTGGAGGGTTCAAGGGTAGGGTTAGCAACCTACCCTCGGTAAAACAAAAACATTGCTTTCAAAATTAACAAAATAACATCTTCAGGCTTTAAGATGAAAAAGATGAAGATTTTATTTTACACAAAGGTTTATTAATTTATACCTTGCTTGAACTTTGATCAGTGTCTGGTACTTTGTGAATTCTTCTTCTACGTGCTTGTCTTCTTCCTCTTGGAGTAATACTTCTGCTAAATCTTTCACTGTTCCTTAAACGTTCAGCATCACATTCAAATCTCTCGCTTGCCAATACTGCTTCGCATGGTGATGGTACCGGTGATGGTTTTTTAGAAACCGGTGATACATTTGTTCTCTCGTGCAGAGGCAAACCTCCGCATCTCTGTAAAAGATTAATACAAATATATACACATATTTATAAATTTTTGTAATCAAAAGTTTGGAATTGTTTTTTTCCATATATGAAAATATTTTGATGATCAATTTCTTTATAATATAAAACATTAATAAATTAAAAAAAGTTTTAAATAATCTTCTTAGCATTTATCCTTTTGTTTATAATGCTCTCTTGTATATAGTTTATACAATTAATTTTACTTTACCAACTTTTACAAGAAGCATGAAACAATATTCAATTGGAAACACACAACGTAGAAATTAATTTTCATAAAGGGGTGCTTTAACAAAAAAAAAATATTAAATAAAATAACAAAAGCAGTCGTTTCTATAATATATGAAAAATAGGTAATTCAAAAAAAAAAAATATTCCACTCACTTGAATAAAAAAAAAAAAATATAATATACAACAAGACGTTCAAAAAATCACTACTACTCATATAAAATTTCTTGTTGACAAATAAATCTACCTCGGTTACGTTAAGGGCATTCATTTTTATTTTTTTTTCTTATAAATAATCCTGCGTTTCTCAGAATTAATTAACGTTGCTTTTATTCCAAACTTTTGGCCCGATGAGAAAGTGTGTATATCATCTACAAATAAGAACAAAATAAGAAACGTTTGTTCCTTTGTTTGATTTTTTTATCTTCCCTCAAATAAAATTATTTAATATAACATATATATTATTTATAATATAATAGATGGATGTGTGTGGATTTAAAAAATAGAATATTTATCTTACCACACCATGACCCATGTCTTGTCCAAGTTGTGACAATATGTTCAAATGTTGTTCGCTATTAAAATCTTCGTGACTACTAACACGTCTTATCGTATCCGATGTATCGTTAGGTGTATCAAGAACACGTTCTTCGCTACTACTTCTGAAAATATATACATATATATAACAAATCGTTATTACATAAACTTACATTTAATTATACGTAGAATTGATTTAATATTGAATAGAAAGAAAATGCGACAATTATATGTAAATATTATAAATGTTTATTTCTTAATAAGGATTAATAGTATCTTTTCATCTAACAAATGGTTTCTTAGTAATATAATTGTATCCTATATATATATAAATATAATTTTATATAAAATATAAACAAATTTTAAAAAAATTTTTAATTTAAATTAATATAATAAATATAATAAATATTATTATAATTATAATAATATATAATATATATTAGGGTGGGTCAAAAAAATGAATTATTTTTTTTTACTGGTGCCAAGGAAAAATAGGTTGCTAGACACCTTAAAACAATTCTCACCAAATATGAGCTCTTAATTTCAATAGGAAGATCCTCCGCATTGCAGTTTTTTATTTTTTTTCAGTATAATAGAATAAAATTCATACCTCATTATTTATTGATTGTACAGAAAAATGTTCTGGACGAATTTTGTAGGAAATTTAATGCTCTACAAAAAAGGTATCTTATATTTTTTTCCGTAAACCTCACCATTTGAATGATATTGAAGATTTAAGTTTGATTATTTTAAGACAAATTTCATTTATGTTTATGAATTTTATAACTTGACAATAAATGACTATTATAAAATGCGCAATACAATACAATCAATTAATGATGAGGTATGAATTTTAATCTATTGGACTGAAAAAAAAAATAAACTGCGATGCGGAGGATCTTCCTATTAAAATTAAGAGCTCATATTTGGTGAGAATTCTTTTAAGGTGTCTAGCAACCCATTTTTCTGTGACACTTGTAAAAAAAAATAATTCATTTTTTTGACCCACCCTAGTATATATATATTGGGTTGGCAAGTAAATAATTGCGAATTTTGTTGATAGATGCATTTTTAATATCAGCAATGACTTAGTTGCTAATCCAATAATATAAAATTTATATTAATATATATTAATAAATAAATAATAATAATAATATATATATTTATAAATAAATAAATATATTATAATTATAGTATATATTAATAATATATGTATATATAGGAATACTTTTGTAAAAGTACTCCTACTTATTAGAGTAGTACTACATAGTACTACTATTAGAAATACGTTAATTTGAAAAGAAACTATTATTCAGTGAGCTATTTCGATCATTAAAAAAACAAAAAATAAATCAATGTAAAACATACCTGATCAATTTTCTTTCTTGACAACAGGATTCTCGTCGTTCCTTACGTTTACGCGGTTTTAATGCGCAAAGTAACGATGTACTCTCCGATAATTTACGTTCGTCTTTTGTATCTTTGCAAATTGTGCAATCTTCTGTCGGAAGTATACCGTTTAATGTATTCTCACGAACGCTGTTTTAACAAAGAACAAAATTAGCATAAACCAATTTTCGAACGTTTATAATTGTATTCTTTTTTTAAAAATCCAGTTAAATGTTTCGTTTTTTTTATGTTCTAAATTTGTGTGTCAACTTAATGAGAAGAGTAAGACAAATAATTAAAAAAAAAGAAATAATAATACGGCCGACATAAATTTACAGTACAATTGTACAGTTACAATAAACTCGTCAGGTTTTCCATTTACAGTCATAAAGATTCCATTAGTTTTTTACTTTTTTTTTTATGACACATTTGAATCTATTTATGTTAAACGTATTTTACATACAGACACACTGTATATTATGTAAGTTATCCAATTATGTTTGCATATATATATACAGTATGTATATATATGTTATATCATTACCAAGTTTGTTGATAATAAGTTTAGTGATGTAATTTTCTACAGTTTACATAGGAATGTCAATAAATCACGTTTTTAGAATATAATTATCTAAAAATAACGAAACGGAAAACGATAATGATTAATTCTGGAATGTTGATTCCATTTTTATATATATATATATTTCTTTTATTCTAGTATATAAAATTAATTCTTTTGAAAGAAAAGAAAAGAAAAGAAAAGAAAAGAAAAGAAGAAAGAAAAAAAAAACTAGAAAGAAAGAAAGGATGATTCTTAGACTACCGGTTTTTTTGCGTTTCAAACGTAAACTCTTGAGAAAAGAAAAAAGAAATAATAGAATTCTCTCGAGTATGAGTCATTTGACCGCTGATAATATTTCGTCGTTTTCTAACCATCATAATATACAACTACATTTACATTTTTGCAATCATTTCATTTACTAACATTGTACAAAACAATATTATTATTTATGCAACGTAAGCATTTCTTTTATTTTCTTTTTTATTTTATTTTTTTGTTATGGAAAAGTCCCACAATAAACTTTTTAAATTAATATTTAGTCTAATAGTTTTGATTGTACAGATAGTTCAAAAATTATTATTTATAATATTTATTATATTATTATTATTATTATTATTATTATTATATATATATATATGGATTCTATAATATACTATATACTTAATTATGGTATCTATAATATAAATATAATATTAATATAATATTATTTTATTATATTTTATATTATATTATATAGGTTAAGTTATATATTATAAGTTATATTATATAATAAGTATAATATAATAAAATATTTTTTTCTATTATATTATACTTTCTATTATATTATCATTTTATATTATATAGGTTAAGTTATATTATTAGTTATATTATATAATAAGTATAATATAATAATATATTTTTTTATTATATTTTAATATAACTTAATCTATATAATATAATATAATAATATATTTATTAATATTATTATATAACAATCTTTTTTCTATTTCTTTTATGAGATAAATTGCATCGTCCTACTTTTCTTCCCCAATGCACATAATAAGTGTTTAAAGATTATGTATAATATAAAAAAATAAAAAAAAAATAAATAAATGCACAACATAGAACAATAAACAGGTAGGACAAGGATCTATACGTGTTGTTCCTTGGATATTTATTAACAAGGAAAGAAGATGATTAAAGATGAAAAGCGGAATTCGTTAAGCGCAAAATTTATTCACGAAGGAATCGATGAATCTATCACGCTCATTGATCTAACATGTCGGTGGGACCAGGCAACTGTGATAATTCAATTAATCCTGATAAACGAGAACGAGTTTATGATGTGCTACCATCTTGTATTCTACCCCCTCCCTACCGCTACGATATGTTTTACCATATATATATGTATGTGTTACTTTTATAATATTGATTATTAATAATAATAATGATGATATTAATAATACGATACGATGATAATATTAAATAATATTTATTAAAATGAAAATCATTTGTACGATGAAACCAATGCAATTTATTTGCGAAATAATTCGAACGAAGACAAATTTTGATTAATCTAATTAAATTAGAATCTTGTTTAAAATAAAAAAAGGAAATATATAAAAAATAAATTTTTATTAATTGTATCGGACACTTTGAAGAAGTGGAACTTATCTTACGAATTTATTAATTATCTAAGGACGAGAAAAATGCAAACTTTTATGTTTTACTGCGTGCGTCAGCAACAAATTTGATACGTTGACAAACAATGTATTTTTTTTTATAAAATATATATTATTTTCTTTTTTAAATATTTTTTATTGAAATATATTCTTCTTTTAAAATTATAGAAAATGTAAAAAAAGAAAAAAAATATTTCTCATTAATTATTGCATTTTTATTCTAAATGTTTTGTTAAAAAAATAAAAATAACTAATCGAGTTGTGGTTAGAAGAAGTAGGAGGAAGAAGATCGAGATTAAAAAAGAAGAAGGAAAAAAAAATAAAAGTATAAAAAAAAGACATTAAACTGCAATAGTAAATGAACGAAGTAGAGAATAATCATTAAAGCATAATTCACAGAGAGAAAACTCATCATCAAGTTGGTTTAGCTCGTTTGGTTCTTTTAGTTCGTAAAAACTTTCCATCGAATTCCAACGATATTCTAAACAAACTTTCCTAATTCAGATAAAAAAAAATAATCATTCTCTTTTTAATAATAATAATAATAATAATATCAAAAATCACACATAAGTGTTATATACATATGTTTCTCAACCTTTTTCTTTTCTATTAAAGATTTTATTGACTTCTGTGTAAAAAAAAAAATATATTAGCTGAAAAATAGGAGGAGAATTTTGAGAAAAAGGGTCACTCAAAAAAAGATCATTTTTCAAGATTTTTTTTCGTTTCTTGGAAGGATTCCTAATCCAATCTAACCATGAAAATTTCCGAAAGTAATAACGATACTGTAATATTATTATTATAATACTTTAACATTACTTAATTTATTATTTATATAAATATTATAAAATTTTATTAACATTTTTATTTATTATATTTATATTATATTTATTAAATATTTATTATAATAAATTATATAATATTATTATTAAAATTAAATTATTTAACTAAAATTAATTATATTATTATTAAAATAAATAATAATAATATAATATTATTATAATAAAAATTTCTTAAAAATATAAAATTTAATATTTAATTAATATTTTAATACTATTATTATTATTATTATTATAACATTGAAGTTTTATATATTTTTTTTAGTTTAGATAATAAAATTATAAAACAAAAGTTAAATAGAAAAATACGGGAAACTATTTGTCTTCTATTATTATAATAAAAATTTCTTAAAAATATAAAATTTAATATTTAATTAATATTTTAATACTATTATTATTATTATTATTATTATTATTATTATAACATTGAAGTTTTATATATTTTTTTTTAGAAAAAAGAAATAAAATAAAAGATAATAAATTAAAATAAATAAATAATGATTTTCATTAGAAGCCGGTTTTGATTTCCGATCTAATCGTCATCGTCATAATAATCATTATAATCATCATTATTATTATTATTATTATTATTATTATTATTATTATTATTATTATTAATCATAATATTCAATGAGTATTTGTATTGGAAAATATGCAACTCACTGTACGCGAATAATTCCTTGCTTCCGTTAGCAGCAGCTAACAACACATTCATGTAATCACGAAGACCAACTTTCTTTTCCAATGGCGGAGTAATACCGGCTTGAAGATGACGACGAGTATCACGGTAATTCGATGAAACATTTATAATCGACGATATTAACACTGATTTATATTATAACAAACTGTTATTTTTCAAACAAACAAAAATATAGCAAAATAATTAAAAACTATCACTTTGTATATAATATATCAGTGTGTTTTAATGTGTGTGTGTGTGTATGTTTACTTAAAAGGAAACGATGACGACGACAATTTTGACACGAACTTCTTTTTAAAAATCGTTAAAAGCAACACAAATAGAAAACCAATACATATATGTATATATATATATAAGAAATATAGTCGTAAGCAAAAATAATTAAACACAATTATACTTTGTTCGATAATTATCTAACAAAATTGTTCACTAATTGTCTAATAGAAAAAAAATTCCTTATCTCGTGTGTACATGTATCTCACACACTCACTCACTTTACTCGCATTAACTCACTCACACTTTGCAACACAGGACATCAAAAATGTTTCTTAATTAATCTTAATCAAATAATTATAATAATTATTATTATTATTAAATTTATATTATTTTGTTATTAATATTAAACTTTTTGATGAGATACGTAGTACTAAAACTCTCGTCAGAAAGGCATAAAACGTACTGCACCGGTTGCCGGTCGGCTCCGGTCTCATATCCGTTCGCGCTTGCGAGACTCTCCGATACTTAAACGTTTTATATATGTATGTGTGCGTGTGCATGTTCATATATATTTCTATATATATATTTTTTTTTATTTTACATGTATATGTAGTAATCACGCGCGTGTAAGAACTGGCTGCACGTGATAGAGGAACGTCGTATTCATTCTGCACATAAGTGTTGTGTTGTATCCTTTCTCTTTTCGTTTCTCTCTCTTTCTCTCTCTCTCTCTTTCTCCCTCTTCCTCTCTTTTTTACCATCCTTCTTTCTATCTCTCTCTTTTTTTTTTTTGCAAACAACGTCACGGGACCGCGAACTCCCGTCAAAAATGTAAACGCCATGAAAAAGGGTCTACTACTAACTACTACTACGTTGATCAAGTTATGTTTTATTTTGTTACTTAACTATGAAAGAATTTTTATAAACACGTACAAAGTTTTTTTTTCAAATGTTTGAGTTAATTTGATTGGTTGTTTGTGTATTCTGTTGTCTTCTCTATTTATTGTTTTATTTTATTTTATTTTATTTTATTTTTATTTTTTTTCCAATGAATATCATTAAAACACGTTTATTGAGTTAAATACAAAAAAAGGAAAGAATGAGAGGGAGAGAGAGAGAGGTTGCATTTCTTCCAAGTGCATCTGATCGCGTGCATCGATCGTGTGCACAATGTGTTTCAATTTTTTTTTTTTTATTATTCTTTTCTTTTCTTTCCTTTTCTTTACTTTACTTTGTTTATTCCACAACGGGATCAAATAGGATCGGTTTTCTTCTAATTTAAAATTATAATTCCAACGTTGTGTGTGTATCTCTTTTTTTTGCGCGAACAAGTGTTTGATTATTTTTTATTTTGTTCATTTTAATTTTGTATTATTTTTAAGTTAGAATTCGTTTGGTATAATATAGAAATTATTTTTTTTTGCTTATTTTAATTTTAAATTATTTTTTTTTTATTTATCATTCTTAGGTTAAAATACGTTTGGTATAATATAGAAGTAATTTGAATAAAAAATTCATCATTAAATGTGCATTAATTATTATAATTATTATTTATCGCTGTTGAATCAAAACTTTCCGAAAGGAACTTGTCTACATATATACATGTATATATATATATAGAAATATGTGTGCTTGACAAAACTCGTTCTACCTTGCAAACCAATTGTATTCGTCACATATAAAATATATATATATATATATATATATATATATGCGACCGACTTTTTGAGCAAAACGAATTTCAGTGACCTTGGCGCTACTTCTTAGCTAAAGGAAAGGGGGTTGTAGGATATACATATGGATAAGAAAAAGAAAAAACATTTTAATACTTGTTTTGTGTATCAGTTGACAGAGTCCGCGCATGCGTACTTTCCTATCCCCCCACTTCCTTCTCTCTTATACTCGTGTAGTAGAGAAACACAACACTATGAAACCGGTTCGAAGTTTTGCTCTTTTATATACCCCGTCACGAACTTCACTACCGAAAGAATGCTACACGTTCCATAGGAAACATATATGTATATGTGTATTATAAGTGATTACGTTCCTATCAAGATATATGTGTGTGCAGTATGCAATAGTATGCAATCGATAATCACACACATTTTTTTCTCATTAAAAAAATAACTTTTCTTATTATTTCGTCAACGTCAAGTTAAAAGATATACAAAACAGCTTTTAAAATATTCTCGAAGGTTCGTTAAATCGATATCAGGTTACTTCCGAGTATGATGAAGAAAAAAAAAACAAAATGAATAATCGATGATCGTAATCGGTTTATTAATTCGTTTTATGTTGTCATTATTCGCATTATTTTGAAACAATTGAGAAAATAATTATTGAATTAAAATATTTTTAATATTTTTTTAAATTGTTTTTTTATATTTTTTTTATATATTTTTTACGTGACAAAAAAGGAAAATTTCTGGCGATTTTGAGGTTATTAAAGTTGTCATTAAAATAATTTATTTTGTTTTGATAATTTTAGTGAAATATGATTGTGTTAGAAAATAAAATATAATTTTATATACATATATATATATTATATATATATTATATTTTATTTATATTATATATGTACTATATTTTATATATATATATGTATATTAGGATGGGTAAAAAAATGACTCTTTTTTTAAAGTGCCACGCAAAAATGAGTTCCTAGACACCTTAAAAGAATTCTCACCCAATAAGAGCTCTTAATTTTAATAGGAAGATTCTCCGCATTGCAGTTTTTTATTTTTTTTCAGTCCAATAGATTAAAATTCATACCTCATTATTTATTGATTGTACAGAAAAATGTTCGAGACGAATTTTGTAGGAAATTTAATGTTCTACAAAAAAGGTATCTTATACTTTTTCCGTAAACCTCACCATTTCAATGATATTGAAGATTTAAATTTGATGATTTTTTGACAATTCTCATTTATGTTTATGAATTTTATTATAACTCGACAATAAATGACTATTATAAGATACGCAATGCAAATTTTTGAAGGAAATTAACTGCTCTATAAAAATGTTGTCTTATGTTTTAACGATTAAATTAAACGTTCAAAAGATATTCAGAGACAAAAATCAGTACGCATGAAAGTTTGATGATGAATATCTTTTGAACGCTTAATTTAATCGCCAAAACATAAGACGCCATTTTTATAGAGCAGTTCATTTCCTACAAAAATTTGTATTGTACACTTTTTGATAGTCATTTATTATCGAGTTATAAAATTCATAAGCAAAAATGAGATTTGTCAAAAAATCATCAAATTTAAATCTTCAATATCATTGAAATGGTGAGGTTTACGGAAAAAGTATAAGATACCTTTTTTGTAGAACATTAAATTTCCTACAAAATTCGTCTCGAACATTTTTCTGTACAATCAATAAATAATGAGGTATGAATTTTAATCTATTGGACTGAAAAAAAAATAAAAAACTGCGATGCGCAGGATCTTCCTATTAAAATTAAGAGCTCATATTGGGTGAGAATTCTTTTAAGGTGTCTAGGAACCCATTTTTACGTGGCACTTGAAAAAAAAAATAATTCATTTTTTTGACCCACCCTAATGTATATATTATGTATATATGTTAGATATTTGTGTGTGATGAAATAATAGTAAAATTATCTAACGAATACAATTTTAGATTCTTGAGGATACCTTATTAACATTTATAAATATTTATACACATATATATGTATACGCATACATAGATGATGTAAGTCATCATCGGAAAAGCGTTTAAAAATTCGTATATATGTTCATGTCTCGTTCGTATCCATTTGGCAAAATGGTTTGACGTCAATCGTCTCTATTTTCGGTTGTCTTCAACCATACACACATTTCAACGTTTTATTCATTTTTAAATCGTAAATGACGTTTGAATATGCTCAGAATTATTATAACGAATAATTTCCAATTGAAAATATTTGTCACGTCTTATCTAATGGAATGAAAAAGAAAAAGAAAAGAAAAAAATGTCATTCTTCTAACTAATACTGACAAAACAAATGTATAAATGTGAGTCAAATTACAATCCTATAGTAAACGTTACTCTATTACAAAGATAATTGACACCGTACAGTGTAATACGAATCGATTTAAAAACGAGTTATTCTATCTCGTCTGGCACATTAATATTATAACCAACTGAATTAGTATGACTGTCACGAGTATAACCTATAAAATTTAATATTCGATTACTCTATGAAAAAAAAAATATATTAATTGGACGTTAAAATTTCTACAATGTTTTTTATATAAAACAAAATAATTTATATAAATTTTTTTTATAATTATATAAATCAATTATTTATATTAATAACGAGGGTATTTTTAAAACTTTTCATAGGAAAATTATTAAATAAGTCAAATGAGTGATTGTATCTATTTTTTATTTTTATTTATTTTTATTTGGTATTTGTGACAATAAACTTTTAAATTCCTAATGCTAATTAATAATAATAATAATTATAATATATTATTTATAATATATAATATTATATATATGGTTGTGTTAGATGGTTGGGTATTTTTTCGGTTTGATATTTTAATTAGAATATTGTAATATAATATATATGTTTTATATAAAAATAATAAAAAATTATTTTTGTCCCCTGTTCTATTATTGGACCAGTGTTCTTTGATATTTTGATCAGTTGATCATCTCTAGGGTTCATTCGATATAATCAAAAATATATAAACAATCACTTATTTCCATATTAATATTAGAATTCTGACGCAATTCTATTTCTATTATAAATAATATTGACTAAACCAATATAATCACGAGCCAAAATGTATATTTATACAAAGTTAGAGAAAGAGAAAGAGAGAGAGGAAAGTGAAGGGGCACAGTCAAATTTAAAAAAAGAAAAGAAAAAAAAACATACACATATATATATTTAAAACTAAAAAACAAAAAAATACCTTGGAATATTCGTGGGTACTTTCCACTAGGAAATAATCAAATTTATGGGTCCAGGTAACAAACTATTGGAAAGAGAGAGAGAGAAAGAAGAACCTATTTTTGTTCTCAGAAGACACGCGTCTAACTCAAACCGGCTTTTTCCAAATGGGATGCTTCTTACTAACACTAACTTAATACACATACACATATATACATATATATATATATATATAATGAAGTGAATATAACTAACACGTTGAAGTACAAATAATAATAATAAAGAGGAACGTGCAAAACTAACGTAGTCCTCAATCGTCCATGTTTGTATGTCTATGTGTTTTTATCTTAGTATTGGTGGACTTAGGTCTGTTAAAGATCAGCAAAGCCTATTAGAAAGAATTACGTCATTTCTGGTTCCACTGAGTGCCTTTATAGCAACTGGGGGAAGACGCCCAGTAAACAAAATGATACACACACACACACTCATGGCTTTTGGCCTACGCAATGATTCATTCTCACTTTAGAAATGATTCAAACTTTAACATAAATGAAAAAGAAAGATCTCAAAGATTTATTAAAGAAAAAGGAAAGAAAGGTAGGAAAAAAATAAGAAAGGCCATTTCTACCTGTTTTTTTTTCTTTTCTTTTTAACAAGGAACTAACCTAAAATTTCCTAAAAATCTGAAAGGTGGAAGGGGTGAAGGTTGATGGTAGGAGACACAATATTTAAATGGACACATTAATCTTCTTTCTTTTCCATTTTGGTTATCTTTTTTATTTTCTTTTAAAGAAAAGAGAAAATGGTCAATTCTAGGAATAAAATAAGGTTATTTTTAAAACTTTTCATAGGAAAATTGTTAAGTAGTCAAATGAGTGATTGTATTTATTTATTTTTTTTTTATTTAAGAGCAAATCAAAGTATCTTTTGATCGTCTGATCTTTCTTCTTTAATTTTTTTACGATATGTTAAAATTCATTCAAAAAATTTTCCCCAAATAGGAATATAGGATGATATATATCTAATAAAAGAAAATAAAACAGTTATTTCATTAAGTTATAATTTAGTTATATTCTTCGAAGGGGAGAATGATCGGGGTGAAAATATTTAACCGAATGGATTTATTCAAGGTCGCCATGAGCAAAGCATGTGTTCTCTTCTCCCTATTATGATTCATGCACGTGTAACCTCTGTTATGAGAAGATATAATAACCAACCAACCAATCAACCCTCTTTTCCTCCCTCTCTTCTTTAATGAAAAATCTTATCGATTGAAGATAACGATTAGTTTTTCATTTATAATTTTTAATACCAATAGCAAACATTCAATGATAACATGTAAATTTATATTTTTTTTGTTCTATGAAAGATTTATTTGTTAAATAATATAATATTGTTTAGTAAAAAGCTTTTGTTCACAATTTGTGTAATCAGCAAATGTTACAATATTTAACACCTTATAACGTAATCGTTATAAAACAAGATACAATGTTGCATAATAAAAAAAAAACAGATGTGTACAGATCACACACGGTAGAAGTGAAACCTTCAAAGAAAACCAAACTTCGAGACGTAAATATATCGAAACAATTGAATTGTAATACAGCGCCATCTATTGAAAGAATTTTACAGAACCTAGATAACCTCTAAATAAAAATCTTTAAATTAGTAATAAAAAATAATTAAAAAAAAATCGCGATAAAAATTATGCTATGTGCTAAGTTGGAAAAAATCACGTGAAATAAAATAAACATTAAGATAAGTTAAATAGTTTCGGAATTATTAGTAGACAAACTTATTGTAACACTGAATTTTTATATATAGAATTTTATTAATTATTTTTGTTTCATCGGTTTCACGTTCTTCCATTTCACGTTCTTCCGTTTCACGATTTTCAAATCACCCTGATTCTAAAGAGATTTTTACTTAAAAAAAAATGATCGTTAGATTAAATCAAATGGGTCAAAGTTGATACATCAACAAAAAATCATCGTATGAAATAAAAAAAAAAATAAAACAAGAGAGAGATACTTTTCAAATCAGGATATTTATTAATATATTGATAAATATATGCAAATAAAATTGATAATATTAAAAAAAATATAAAAAGTCGTATATAAATTAGATTTTAAATTAAAATGATGTATTTCAAGGAGGTTAGGTTTGAAGAAGAAAAAGAAGAAGAAGAAGAAGAAAAAAATGAATTCCTGGTCTTTAGCCAAATTTGTATTAACGGCCTACGAAATATTCTCACCGTTTCTCTCAACCCCATCTAAACCCTTCCCTTCCTTTCCCCCCACCCCTTTCTAAAAGTTCGCAAGAAATTGCGCAGTTACTCTTTCTCTCTTTCTCTCTCTCTCTCTCTTATTCTCACGTCAAATTCAAAATAATTTTCTTAAAAATATCTTAACGTTATAACGTTACTACTTTTGCCGTGGTTCCTTTCCGTCTTTGCTTGTATTTCTCACTACTTTTCCAAAAATATAACCTCAAAGGAAGGTTTAAAAGTCAAGGACTCTATCTTTCCATCAATCTTCTTATTTTTATATTACTAGAAAGAAAATTTTGTTTATTATTTAAGATAAATTCAATAAATGTTTATTTATTTAATTTATTTTAAGAGTATAAAATATACATATTACCATTAAATATTATAATAATATTTAATATATTAGGTCATTAAACATGAAATAAGTCTGATTTCGAGATGAAAATAATCCAAGTAATCAGACATTTCATAGTTTAATAACCTAATAATATTATTTAATTATAAATTAATTATAAATTATTATAGTTATTAATTATTAATTTATTTAATTATAAATTAATATATAATAATATTTATTTATAACTTATTATTATATATTGAATGGTTATTTTTTTTATTACCATTAAATAAAATTAAAAAAAAAAATTAAAATAAAAATAAAAATAAAATATTAAAATTTAAAAATAAATTAAATTAAAAATAAAATGTTATTACTATAAAATAAAAAATTATTGTAAAATTAATATTATAATATTAAAATTACAATATTATATATTATATATTAATTAATTACATAATATATAATATATTATATAATATTAAAATTATTACAATATATATTAATATTATTATATTTAATAAAATAATATTTAAATATCATAATATATTTAATTATAAAACGTATTAAAATACGATTTTCAATCATTTACAATATAATAAGATTTGAAATTGAACGAAATACTAAATTAGTTAACTAATCGCATTTAAAGCTTACTAATCTTCACTTCTAACATATATAGATACATAAATATATATATGTGTGCACATATGTAAGAGTTTCCCTAGATATAATCGACCTTTCTCTAAATTTAAAGGTTTCCCAGACCTTGGCACAAGTGCATTAACGTTGCAACGAGTTATATTATTAATTCTTATTTTATGTCTCCTTTTTCTTTTTTTTTTCTTTTCTTTCTCTGTCTCATCCTCTCTAGACGATGAGTAATATACTTTGAATACATTATGAATATTATGATTACGAATACCAATTAAATAATAATGATTATTTCAATCTCTTGTAATAATAAAAAAATCGTTCATGACATTGAAAAAAAAATATCAAACGATCAAATATCAATTGTTAGAAATATTTCAATAATTTCGATCAATTGTATTATGCATGATACGACATAATGTGTGTGTATGTATGTGTGTATGAATGTGTATAAGTATTTATGTGTTCTCCTTTTCTGTAATGTGTCAATGTAATCGATTTAACAAGAATCTAAACATTTCTATTTTAATCTTGGATATTTTCAATCACTATCGTTAAAACTAATCTCAAATGTTGGTAAGAATAGTTTCTTTTCATTAGTTTTTTGGATACATTCGACGTATAATTACGTCATGCATTTGTTTGGACAAA
Source organism: Polistes dominula (assembly GCF_049000335.1). NCBI lineage: Eukaryota > Metazoa > Arthropoda > Insecta > Hymenoptera > Vespidae > Polistes > Polistes dominula. The sequence continues at coordinate 6,475,031 of NW_028300899.1, forward strand.
GATGCATATGACGATTTGGATACGTCATTGAAACTGGAGACAAGATTTTACTAGTTTATTTCAAATTAGATTTTAAGATTTATTTCAAATTATTACGTAATTTTATTATTATTATTATTCATAATAATAATATTTATTAATATTTATATTCATTTATTATTATTTTATATTTTATTATATAATTAATATTAATTTAATATATTAAATTTAATTATATTAATATTAATTTCATTAATCAACTTTATTAATATAAAGTTACATTAATAAAAAAATAAGAAAGAAACGTTTTAAATTATATTAAATAAATGCAACACTTTGATTAAAATAATAATATAATAAAATAGATTACGTGCATAAAGAAAATAAAAGGAAAATATCGAAACAATTAAATTGTAATACAGCGCCATCTATTGAAAGAATTTTACAGAACCTAGATAACCCCTAAATAAAAATCTTTAAATTAGTAATAAAAAATAATACTAAAAAAAAAATCGCGATAAAAATTGTGCTATGTGCTAAGTTGGAAAAAGTCACGTGAAATAAAATAAATTTCATTAAGATAAGTTGAGTAGTTTCGGAATTATTAGTGGACAAACATATTGTTACACTGAATTTTTATATATAGAATTTTATTAATTATTTAATTCATATTTAGAGTTAAATATATAGAGAATTATATGGAAATTATATATAAAATTAAATATATAGAATTAAATTATATATTGAATTTTATTAATTATTTTTGTTTCATCGGTTTCACGTTCTTCCGTTTCACGATTTTCAAATCACCCTGATTCTAAAGAAGTTTTCACTTAAAAAAAAAAATCATACAACGCGGTATCGATCAAATAAGTTTTTAACAAATGAGTATACTAATCGATCGGAAGAACTATATTTACTTTATATGGAATGCATTTGAGTAACATTTAATTAAGAATATATTAAAACAATTCTATTTTCTTTCTATGAAAGTGTGTGTATAATACGTAATTCTAACGTAATAATTGGCATGAAATTTTTGGCTAACATTAAAGGTATTTTAACACGTGCATAAACTAACGTAATACATATATTTCTATCATGCTTTGATCACGATTGCATTCGTGACTAAAATTCTTTCATAAATACATATATAGTAGTTAGTATATAAATAAAACATTAAATAAATGAGAATATATTAGGATCTCTGGCAGAGGCGTGGCGTAGCAATTCGCCCTATTTACTCTAATTTTGAATTTAGCCACCAGATAGCGTATTCAAGTGCTAGAGATCCCAATATGTTAATTTATACATTTAATAATAATAATAATATTAATAATTTTGTATTTCATAAACAATTCAAATTATTATTTTTAGATAACAATTATTTATTATTTTATTATACTTTATATATATATATACTAGAGGTGCCCCGCCACGCGTAACTGTAGTTCATAATCAGTCCGATGCACACGTCTTTAAGTCAACGAATTAGGGACCCTATAGGAGGGACGCGCCATACACATTGCTAGGCTGAAAATTTGGGGGGACAGCTTCCGTTGCATCGCGCAGCCATGTTTATCTTTAGTATGTATTAATGGCTGTGGTCAGTTTAAGTTTGGAATACTTATAGTTTTTATTGTGATATTTATATTTAATTGTTTTGTTTTTTTTAGTAGTTTTCTATAAGTATAAGTTTAATTTACTCATTTAATAATTACAAGTATAAATGTAAAAACCTAACCTATAACTTATCGTTTGTTTACAGACTAAAATGTTAGAATCATTCGCGCGCAATCACGTGACTACACGAGTTCCTGTTCCCCAGCAATGTGTATGGCGCGTCCCTCCTATAGGGTTCCTAAACGAATTACCTTATACCGCCATTTGTTAGAATCTTATCGAACTAACAGAGATAATAACTCTTTTTTAATAATGACTCTTTGTTAATAAACAAATAATTCGCAATAAAATAATATTGCGATTATAAATTGAGATATAAACTATCCTATCTTTCAAGTTGGATGAAACTGCACACAGTGTGCAAAATTTTATTAAAATAGGTTCAGTAATTTAGGAGTCCATTGCGGACAAACAACGTGACACGTAATTTATATATATTAAGATTATATTACTTATTATTATATTATAGATTACAATTAATTATTATTTTATTATATTTAGATAACAATAGTTACGTAATTAATGTTTTAATATTATAATTAGTTATTAAATTAAAATAAATATTAAATATTGGAATTTATTATTATTATTTATTATTAAAGGATAATATATAAGATAGGTTTTATCGTTAATTTTATAAAACAATAGGAATTGTATTGGTAATAATAATACGGTGTTTAATTTAAAAAAGATAATCGATAATACTTTGAAGTGTCTATGTGTCACCTTTTTAATCATTGGCACGTAGCCTTTGGATAATCATGTTTCTCATTCGTATGAGGTCGATGAAACCGACACAACAGCATAATCGCGAATGCTATTATTATTTTTCGATCGATTCAACGAATAGGAAATGGAAGAAAGAAAGTAAAAAAGGAAGGATGTTAAGAAAGGAATTCTTATAAGATACACGAGTGAAAATGACGTCACGAATATACATACATATATATATATATATATATATATATATATATATACAAGGTATCTCATTCCAAAGGTTATGGTACACCACTTCAAATACAGGTTATAATACTGTAAAGTTTAAAATATGGGGTACCATTTAAAAAATTAAAAAGATAACCTTAAAAAATTTTATTTAAACTTTTATTTTTATTGGCAATGTATAGTCAATCAAAAAACATGTCAACTTTTGTTTCAAGTATTGTGTGTGTGTGTGTGTTTTGAGATTTATTTTATTAAATTTGTATTAAATATGGAGTATAATACTGTAAAGTCAAAAATATGGGGTACTATTTAAAAAATTAAAAAGATAACCTTAAAAAATATTAGAAAAAAATATTTTGTTTAAACTTTTATTTTTATTATACTGTATAGTCAATCAAAAAATAGATCAACTTTTGCTTAAAGTAGTTTTTTTTTTGTTAAGTTATTGCAAGTACTTGAAAAATCATGAATACAGTTATATGAGACACCCTGTATATGTGTGTGTGTAGCAAAGATATAGTTCGAACTACTTTTTTTTTGTCAATTTTGTTCTTGTTCTAGAAAATTACAAAGATAATCGTGTGGAAAAATTTTCTGTAATATTTATAACAAGCAATGTAATATCTTGATGGAAAGAAATGATGTCATTGAAAATGTAATTACGTTGTGGTTGGTTAGTTTTTTTTCTCTTTTTATTTTTTAAATTATTTCATTTTCTTCCATTTTTTTTATTTTTTTGTCTTATTTTTCAAAGTATTTACCGAAGGCCACGGAGTCACGGGTAAAAATTTATTATAAGACAGTGACCATGAATTCATGGTCAAAATGATTTGACCGGTTGCAATTATATTATAACAGATGTAAGACGATTCATTATGGTTTTTTTTCTTTTTGCAATAACTTTGACACAAATACTTGTCTTCAATCGTATAATTTATTATTTATCGTATGAGATTAACATTAATATATTAATCAGATTTTAATGAAATATATAAGAATTAAATATTAAAAAAACAGATGTGTGCAGATCACACACGGTAGAAGTTAAACCTTCAAAGAAAACCAAACTTCGAGACGTGAATATATCGAAACAATTGAATTGTAATACAGCGCCATCTATTGAAAGAATTTTACAGAACCTAGATAACCCCTAAATAAAAATCTTTAAATTAGTAATAAAAAATAATAATAAAAAAAAAATCACGATAAAAATTGTGCTATGTGCTAAGTTGGAAAAAATCACGTGAAGTAAAATAAATTTCATTAAGATAAGTTGAGTAGTTTCGGAATTATTAGTGGACAAACATATTGTGACACTGAATTTTTATATATAGAATTTTATTAATTATTTAATTAATATATAGAATTAAATATATAAAGAATTATATAGAAATTATATATATAAAATTAAATATATAGAATTAAATTATATATTGAATTTTATTAATTATTTTTGTTTCATCGATTTCACGTTCTTCCGTTTCACGATTTTCAAATCACCCTGATTCTAAAGAAGTTTACACTTCAATATATTATTATTAATATATAATAATAATAATAATAATAATGAAAGAATCCTTAAGACCGACACGAGTATTGATTTATACTTGTACCTTTAAAACTAATCAATATGGCGGTCACGTAAGAAGCAAAAATCGAAGAAGTCACGCGCCAATGGACCAAACGACAATAATAATTCATCCATGCGAATATTAAACGAGTAAAGAGAGAATAAAAAAAAGGAAACGCGTTAATACCCTCAAATATACTTGAACGAATGTTAAATGATTTCTTAACAAGGACAAGGATTGATTTGATTTAACGATCACGTTAACATCTGTGTATAGTCATGGCAAATCGTTTGATATAATATTGAATAAAATTATGGAAAGTTAAAATTGCGTATTACGTTCTATTAATATAATATATTAGATGATCATAACCTACTTTTCTTATTAAGTGTGAGATAACCTAAATTTTTAAAGTAAATGTAACACAATAATTTGTGTACTTTTTCTAAATATTATAATTGTTAATACCAATTGATTATACTTCAACGTTTTATTGTAAAATTAATTTCAAGTAATTTGTGATGTATATTTAAATGGTTGAGATCAATGTTCTCTATTATCTTTTCTATGTTTCATAGGATAAAGATAAAGAGAGGAAAAGTTACGTAAAGATAATATTTTCTAAAAAAAAGGTAAAAACTTGATAAAAGTATCGACAACACCTCTTTGTATAACCCATTTGAAACTTAGATTCCATAGATAAAAGATAAATTTGCAGAAACTTACCAATCGGGAAACAGTAGGTGTGCTTCGGCAAGGATATCTCGTAAAAGTGTTGTAGCAGGTGGTACGTGAGGTAAAATAACAGGAGCGAATACACCGCATACACCTGCACTACGTCCGTGTCTTGCTTCGTATCTGCTTAAATAAATCGCCAAGTAACCGAGTAAGTGATAATGAGAGGACGGGAGGGTTGACAGGAGTTCCTTCGTCGATTTAATCCAGGATTCGTGATTATTTGAATAATCATCTGTTGTTGAACAAAAAAAAACACAAAACGTTAACATTATTTATCAATTAAATATAAATATATAAAATGTTTATCTGAGTACCAAGTATTATTAGGATTAACGGAGTTGAGTCAAATTGATTGAACGATTTACTTTTCAAATTAGTTAACTATATATATATATATATTAGGGTGGGTCAAAAAAATGACTTTTTTTTTTCAAGTGCCACGGAAAAATTGGTTGGTAGACACCTTAAAACAATTCTCACCAAATATGAGCTCTTAATTTTAACAGGAACATCCTCTGCATCGCAGTTTTTTATTTTTTTTTTAAGTCCAATAGAATAAAATTCATACCTCATTATTTATTGATTGTACAGAAAAATGTTCTAGACGAATTTTGTAGGAAATTTAATGCTCTACAAAAAAGGTATCCTATATTTTTTCCGTAAACCTCACCATTTGAATGATATTGAAGACTTAAGTTTGATTATTTTAAGACAAATTTCATTTTTGTTTATGAATTTTATAACTCGACAATAAATGACTATTAAAAAATGCACAATACAAACTTTTGTAGGAAATTAACTGCTCTATAAAAATGTTGTCTTATGTTTTGGCGATTAAATTAAGCGTTCAAAAGATATTCAGAGACAAAAATCAGTACACATGAAAGTTTGATGATAAGTCATTTTTTTGACCCACCCTAATATATATATATCGTTATGTTAGGTTCAAATGTAATTAACAAATACGAATATAAATGAAAATGTTAAATAACAACGTGATTAATAGATATTAGGGTGAACCAAAAGTTCATGCGTATTAATATTTCTAAAATAAATATTACAAAGAAGAACAATCCCACTTATGCAATTTATAATTAAATAAACTTAAAGGAATTTTTGGTTCACAATTAACAGGAATTAGTTTGAACTAACTGTTATGAAGATTTAACAATCTCGCGACCAACGTGGACGGTACAACGGGTTGCGGCAATTCTTTCAGGTACTGTCGAAGAAGGGTGGCTGCTGTGGATGGGCAAGCTGCAACTTCTAAATCTGCATCCCCTTTTCTTTCGAATGCTGTCCTCAATCTTTCGGCTAGGCGTGGACTACCACCGGATAAACGAAACACCGCAGCACTTTGGAATCCGTGAGTTTCGATGTAGCTGCAGAGCCGATGAACCACGTAAGGTACACCAGTTTCTTGATAAGATTCTATCAAGTCTAACCGTGTACCGAATATTCTTGTTGATGCTCCACCAGCCCCGCCGCCTCCTCCACCATTTCCACCAGCACCTCCTCCTCTGCCACGGCCAAGGAATGATCCTGCGAGGACTCGCTTCACTCTTGCAAGGCGAGACTCGTCCTGAGAGACCGACCAGCTTGGTTAAATTCTCGTCCGATGTAGTTTTGTCTGTGAGCGTACGGTCAACGATCGACGATGGATGCAACGTCACTATTCGCATATGACATTTCAAAGTTCCTACATTCAAAAATCCCATCGGATATCAGTGCGCATCTCGAAATTTGCAATCCATCATCTCAACTTATATTCCCTTTTTTTAGAAGCTTTCAATAGTGAATTTCAATACTCATTTTACACTAATAGAACATCTCCATTATATGAGCAACCAATCCCCCAATTAATCCTAATTGTTTCTTTACTGTTAACGTAACTAATATAATTTTATTTCTAAAAAAGATTATTCTTAATTTATATAACGGAGGTTCTATACTGTAAATCCAATTCCATTACTACAAAAAAAGAATAGTAACTTTTACGCGACCTTGACACACAATTCACGTTCCTATCTTCTCTCTATCTCTCATTTGTTGTTTATTTTCTTTTCTTTCTATAATATAATCACTTCCTTCGTAGAATTCAATAATTAAAATAAAATAGAGAGAGAGAGAGAGAAAGAGAAAAAATAAACAATAAAAATAATAGAAAATAAAATAAAATAAAAAAAAAGGTTTTACCTTATCATGGGACTGTCGGGAACGCGTTGGACTTGCCGATCCATAATGAGATTGATGCTGATTGTTTTGTTGCTGATTATGATGATGATGATTATGATGATGATGATTGTTGTGGTTGTGGTGATGATGGTGATGGTGATGATGTTGTTGTTCTTGCTGAGGACGTCTCATCCCACTTCTACACCGCGACCCACTGCCGCACTAATTCATTAAAAAAGAATATAATTAAGTTTTATAAATCATTACTTTTTATATTAGGTTAACAATTAAGTAATGGCGGATTTTTCAAGGAAAATGATTGGTCAAATCCGCAATTATTTAGTTGTCAATTCAGTATATATGGACCCATAATTATGAAAGTGGTCTAACCTAAAATCAGTCTTTTGTTTTGAGATACTTAAAGAATTACATTTGAAAATTAAATGAATTCTATATAATATTAAATTATAACAAACACTATGAAACAATTCTACAATTTTTGACAATAGTTTGAAAGTTATATTGAATTTAATTTAAAATAATGTGATGTGAAATAGTTGATAAACTGATTTTGTTTAAATTTGGATTTTACAATTAGAACACTTTCATAATTATGTGCACATATATTTAATAAATGTATAGGATGTTAAAAATATTCTATCAATGAGAGTAAAGATCTTACAATACAATCTCTCGCGATTCTCCACAGCTTGGAATATGCCAAATTCGGTATGATGATGATGATGATGATGATGATGATGATGGTTGGTGGTCGGAAAGTCGTCTTCTTTTAATTCTGTTAAGTCGTATTATATTCACTAGACGTTCCGTTTTGTCGTTGGATATATTTATTCGATTTTTTAAATAAATTAAATAAATATATATATACATACATATATATATATATATATATATATGTATATATATATTTATTTATTTATTTATAAGATGCAAGAACGATGTTTGAACAATTTGAAAGAGTTAAAGAAGAATTGAGAAGAGAGATTTTCTTTTTATTTAATATTTTTTTAAAAAGAATATAAGAAACAAAATGAAAAATAACAAGATTGTTTTATTTTTTTTTTCTTCCTTTCTTTCTTTCTCTCTTTTTCTTTTTATATATATTTATTTATTTATTTATTTATTTATATTTTTTTTCTTTTTGGTTTGTGGAAGGTTTTCGTTTTTATTTGATTTTTATTAGTATTTTTTTTTGTTTTATTTTTTAGAGAGATATATATATATATATATTATATACATATATATATAGATCTTATTTTTTGTAGTTTTTAAAAAAATTTTCTTTTTTTTTCTTCTTCTTTTCTTTTTCCGTTTCGTTTTCTTTTTTATTATTATTATTATTATTATTATTATTATTATTATTATTATTATATATTATATATATATATATATATATTATTAAGTCGACATTCAACGAGAGTAGAAGAAGCAAGACTTCGTTAACAAGAGTTCGTATGACTCGATTAGCTCTGAGTTCATGTCTCTATCACGGCACATCGCATTTAGAGCCCTTTCTCTTAGGCGAAGGGCACTGCCTATGGTTGCTTCAAGAAATGAGTCGACACCAGCCGTAGCGTAAGCATCGAGGGTCTCGACGCAGAGGGATGAGTTTTAGGTCACCACTCCGCCCCTCGCCCTGACATGGTCCAGGCCCTTTTTCTTCGACCTTTACTACGCTTCCACCCTACACAAAAAAAATACGACATTTTATTATTCATTCATTCGTTTTTCCTTCCTTTCATTCATTCATTCACCCTTACGATAAATGTTACCAACTATTATTTATTTTTTTTTTCAACCTAACTTTGTTTCTTATTTATTAGTGGTGGGGGAAGGTTAGGTTTAGTATTTTCACACACATATACAATAATTTTTTTTTTTTAAATAATACTTAAAATAAAATATAAGGTACATTTTTTTAATTTTTATATTTAGTGTTTCGAGGAACTATGTATTTCTGAGGTTATGTAATTGTGTATTCAATAGTTGCTTGACGAAACGTCCTTTAATTTTGATTAGTTATATTAATTTTGATAAGTTTAATATTTATTAAATCTTTGTAAAATCTTCCATTTTTAAATATTAGTAATATTAAAAGATAATCCAAGTATATCTACACTAAGTCGTACATTTTATAAACTCATTAAACTTTGTTCATTAACGATGCAGGAAGAAAAAGGAGTGGGAGAAGGAGGAAATGATTGTTCAATCCAAGATAAGAATTTTTCGAATTTAAATTCGATATCGTATTAATTGTACAACTCGTTGAATTTTTAAATCAATTCACGTTTTTATGTTTAATTATTTTTATGGTTGTTGTTGTTTTTAAACTATGGTAATTGTGTATCCGCGTTTTTTTTCATTTTATGTTTGTCGATTAGCAACAACAACTACTACTACGTTAGTTTTGTACTACGATTGGTAACTACTACGTTAGTGTTTGAAAGTTTGTTTAAATTTGGAAATCACGGCAACTAATACGAAGATAACAAAGTGATGTGTTTTCTGCGTGTATAACACTCACAAAAATAGATCTTAGCGTTGCATACAATGTTATTTTGGGAAATGTTCGATCGTTAGCCTCTCTTCTACTCTCCTATAAGAGTTTTACGTGCGTCAACTCGTGCTTATTAAAATGAAAAGACAAATCTCATAAGAAAGATATTTTTCTCATGCGTACGTTTCAAAAATAAAAATAAAAATATACAAGTATATTTATTCCAAGTTATTTTGTTTTTTAAATTATCAAATTGATAATAATTATTAACAAATAAGATGTAATGAAAATTAATTCTATTAAATTTTTCTAAAATATAACTTCGTTTGACTTGGAAAAATTTGAAGTCAATTGAAAGATTGATCGATTCAAGGTTACCGTATAAAATTTTAACTACATTAAATTATAAATAAAAAAAAATTATTATAAAAAAAAAGAAAGGAAGAAAAATAACAAATAAACAAACAAAAACAATCGCTGCAACTAAAAAAATAAAATATATATATTATATTCGTAAAACAATGAAAACTAATAAAACGTTTTGTATAAAAGTTAAGTTCAAAAAAGGAAAACACAAGCAAATGACTAAAAAGAAAGGAAAGAGGGGTGTAGGAGGGTGGTTAACATTTGGAATCTTACGAACCCTCTCTCTCTCTCTCTCTCTCTCTCTCTCTCTGGAATAGTCGTCGCTGCCACCTAGCAACAAGCGCGCACGTTGCAAAGCTGTTCGAGAAGTTTCTCTGAAAGGGGATGCAGAAACGTATCTGTTCTGATTTAAATTTGTTCAGAACAACAACAACCAACTATGACAAAATTTCTAAAAAAAAAAAAAAAAAGAAAAATATTTCATTTTCCACATAAATGTGGTTACAAACAACAACCACCACCATCACCACCACTACTATTACCCCCACTCTCTCACCCTCGTGGTTACGATTGATTAGAACATACAAAAAAAATATGAAACCGTTTGACACGTCAGGTACAAAATAAAATTAATAATAAAAAAGAAAAAAAGAAGCACACACACATTTTATTTGTAAATAAATCATGAATACGTTTTTGTGCGTACTATCTTTGTACTTTGTGTGTACTCGATAATACGCACATTATTTGATGCATTAAATGAAACGTAGGTAGATAGGTAGGTAGATAGGTGTAATGATGATAGAAAACTAAGGAGGAGTTTTAGAAGGAAGGAGTGGGGGGAAGGGTAGATGCGTAATTTACGTTTACAAATAAATCGTTGATAATAATAATAAATATATTTATATACTTATTAACTGTTTTTTTTTTATTTTATTTTCGTTCGATTAGTAACTACTACGTTAGTTTTGTACTACGATTGGTAAATACTACGTTAGTGTTTTAAAGTTTGTTTAAAATTGGATAATATATATATATATATATATATATATTGGAGAACGCTGACCCGATGCAACACAACGACGATCATGAAAGGGATCTATAGGTGTGCATCGAGTGGAAACATAATCGCGCGTATACCGGCAACCAAGAGAGAATGGACGATCGATAATTTCCCGCGTAGAAGGGAATAACGATGAACAAGGAATAAACAGTTTTTTAGACGTAGAATGTACAGAAATATATGAAATTGATATTTACAGTGATGATGGTATTTAATACAAAATATAATGGACATATTTGTTTTAAAATTAATCTGTGCAAACACGAAAGATATAATTGCAAAAAAAAGAGTACAAATAATAAATCAAATAAAATTTTTTTCAAACGAGTACAGCCAATGGAACAAAACCAATACCATTTTAACAATTGATTGTGACGAATAGCATTTAAAAAAAATAATAATAATAATTAGATAAAGAAGTATTTTCCTTAAGAACTTTTGTTACTTTAACCGTACATTTTTTATTTAATTTTATTTTTTTTTAATTCGAGATATCATCTGTGTGGTTATCATGTACACGTCAAGTTGAAAAGCACGATCGATATACGTGTAGGAAAAGAGAAGAAAAGTAGATGTGAAAACGTAGATGGATGAAGAACGAAGATTGTGAATGTTGAAGATTTAAAGAAAAAACAAAAAAAATACAAAAAGAAAATAAAAAAGAATATTATTATTAGGATGCAAAAATCATATATATATGAAATTGTACCTTAACAAAGCGACGAATTAATCATGACGAGTTATAGACAAGAACGTTGGATAAATAATAATCAAACGTATCGTACAGAACCACCACGGAAGTGACACTGTCGGATTTCTCCACTACGAACCACCGTCGTTTTCCCCTCCATTCTTCTTGCAACCCCTTCTCCCATTTTAAAGCTCCCACTACCACTATGAGGATTTCTACTGGACACCCAGCAGCAGCAGCATGTTCTGCTGACCGAAGTCAGCGCCTCCTTACCATGTACCAACCCCCTCTTCGTATTTGGGGGAAACCTAAGGGACAAGGGGGTAACAGAGGATGCATATGTGTTTAATATATGTGAACGAATAGAGAGAGAGAGGAGAGAAGGGATGAAAGTGATAATCGACGAGGGTGCGCATGCACTCTCTTCTACGAAGGAATCAATAGAAGGCTATGGTGGTCACGTGAAAAACCCTCTACGAATAAGGCGTAGAAACTGTTTCAGAGACAAACAGGAATCCCCCAGTATTCTAATGCAGCAGGTGAAAACGCACTAATCAAAATAGCTAGGTGTTTTTAATGAGATGGTTTTTTTTTTTTTTTAATATTCCGGTGATATAAAGTGCGATGTAAATTCGCCAAAATAATTTTAAGGGTAGAACGTTGAAAATAAACTTTACGACATAATGGTCTCCACTATTTGCGTCGCAGTTAAATCCTTTAATACGATTCAGAATATATATTATATATAAACTCTGTACGTCAAAATATATATATATATATATATATATATATATATATATATATATATATATATATATATATACTCATTATATACGAAAATGTAAACAACAAGATGAGAATGTGTGTGAGAGGTGATGGGCACAGCTGAAGATTCGTTACATGCATACCTGTAATTAAATATATATATAAAATATTATTAAAGTAATAAAAATTAAAATGTATTTTATTTTTTAGGTTAATTTTTTTTTGTATCTTGAAATTGTTAAAAAAAAAAAATAGTATTTTTTCATCCATTGTTCTATTATATTCTATCTACACTATTCATGTGTGTCTGTGTGTGTGTTTGTAAGAATGTATAAAGGGGATGTATGAACAAGTTTAAACCTTTTCCCACAGGAAGGGACTAGCGGGTCACCCTACTCGTCCTTGAAATACCATTGAATCGGCGAGTTCCATGAATGAAGTAATAATTCCCCTACCCTATCCCCCTCCCCTCCTCTACTTCACCCCTTGAAATCTTTTTTATGTATGCACTAACACTACTAGATCAAACATTGACGTTTTCCTTATATTGCGCAGTATCTAAATAAATAACGCAATATTTAATTTGAAATGAATTTTTATCATTAGAGATTTTCTTTGCTTTTTTTTTTTTTTGAACAACTCAAATAAACAACTGTTGTCCATTTTATAAATCGAATTCACCGCACCAATAATTTGTTGTTGTTGTTGTTGCTAACAAGGGTGTGATAAATATCTAAAGAATATCTTAGCAAGATTATAATCGCTAATATTTAATTATTTAAAATGGAAAAATTTAATTGAAAGTATTATACGTACAATTTCGTAACCACTGGATTTTATTTTGATGAATAAATTTGTAGAAAAGTTTGATTTCCAAATGGATTCATTTAGAAAAAAAAAACAAAAAAAAGAAATTAAAGAAAGCAATAATTAAAATAATTAAATAATAAAGAAATTAGGATATATTTACCTATGCAGATCAATTAAGAAGATAAATAGTGTTGAACACAATATACGAAATCTTTTTTACTGTTATATATTTGTAATTTTATAGAGGTTACCTGTATACATACGTAGTAATCTTCTTCGAACGCACAAAACACGCGCATGCGCGTGAACGCAAAATATAATTAATAAGTGCCGCGAAATTTAAAGACAAATTTTATTTGATAAAGGTTTAATTATTTGTTTTGCAAAATGATAAAAATTTAATTTATACAAAATTAAACTTGAAAAACAAAATCTGTATATATAAAGAATTTTTGTATTATTAGCTAAAATCTACAATCGTACGAAAAAGTGATTGCAACTTAGGCCGCGAAATTTGAAATTTAAATATTGTCATAAATAAAATTAATAAATATATGAGTGTTAAAATATTACAATTGAAAAAGAATTAGGATATTTTCTTGGGGGTTTTTTTTTTCAATAATATGAACTGTACATTAAAGTTGTGTTAGGTAACTGATATAATTCATAAAGGTACATATTTCAATTAACAATATATATTTTTCTTACATATAATTTTATGTTAACACATTATGTGCAAGAAAGTTATTAATATCTTTTGCATAAGACACAATTTAATTATCAAATTTTAATAAAAATCTACTTTCAAACGAATAACATTTCTTTTTCTAAACATTGCGTCTCTCTTTTGAAACTTCAACAAATTTCTATCGTCTAGGAGTATCACAAAAAATATATAAAAAAAAAAGATTCGCACAAAATGTGTTAATACTACAAGCTTTAATTTTTTTCTTTTATCTTCATATCTATATATATTTTTTTGTGTATATATATACACTGCTTTTAATTTTATCCTTAATAGCTAAGTCGATGATTATTTTAATAAATGTATTAATATAAGGTAAAGAAATATAATATTATTCAAAAATAACAATACCTACATCATTAGAATTTGCAGTAATAAGAAATATAATTCTCTCTCTTACCCTGTTTAACCCCTTAAGCAGCACGCTCGAGTTAACTCGAACGCAACTAACTAAACTTAATTACACTAAGCGACGTATTATTTTATATTTCTATAATTTTTTACACTTAAATATAATAGAAAATTGAAAATAAGAATGTGAAAGCAAAGAAAAAGAATCGTTTTTTTTCGAAATAGTAATTCGAAAAGAAAGATTAAAAAGTCGACGTACGTGTAATATTGCAATATTTAGCTCTTTTCTCTGCATTGTGGAACAAAATCCAAAACTAACATAAAAATATTGATTATTTTTGTATTTTTTTCCCTTTTTTTTTGTCAAAACAATATTCTAAACTATGTTTTTATGCAAAAAAAAAAAAAAAAAGATTTATTTTGGCCGTTTTTTTTTTCAAAATCATTGCTGCTTAAGAGGATTAATATTGATATAAATTAAACGAAAAACATCGGATTTCTTTCTCTTAATATTACATTTGTTTTTCCCTGCTCACGCTCCAAATCCTCTAAACGAATGGTAACGCTACAAAATCAGATTAAACATTGAATCATTTTTACAAATACATTCCTATTATATATATATCATTATATTACTTACTTAGTTATAAGTGCTCTAGCGCGAAATGCTGCTAAATGGGCATAATATGTTGGTGCCGGATAACTAACCGTTCTTGGACACCGTACATATATATGACACAAATAATATGTAAGTTGTTCTATCTCATTCTCACTCATATTTATTTCATTATATACGCATTTATATTTGGTAGGTCGTGCAGTCCCCTTAAATAAAATAACATAACATAATATATAATATTTATTTAAAAGAATAATCACATTTGAGATTAATGTTGTATTGGATAATTTACCTGAATGCTTGCATGTGATACGAGATAAAAATCAATATGACTGGGATGTGTAATATGTGTGTCTACTATTGTACCAGCTTGTACATTAAAATTTCTATCATCTGAGTTATGTTTCGACGTAGGAAAAAATCGTATATGATGTCTTTTTTGCACCACAAGAAAAGTAATTGGTGGTAGTTGCGATTTATTTTTATATAACGTACGAAATGCTTTTTTAAAAGCTGGTATTTCAATTTCCAACACATGAAGAAGTTGTCCATCACTTACACCATCGCTATATATACAAATAACAAATAAAAATATTTCTTAATATAACATTATAACCAGTTAGATAAAGTTTAATAAATTAATTTAATAAATTCTATTATATATTAAGTCAATATTATTTTTGAATAAGTTTACGTACCGAAAAACGATAACATGTGTTGGTAAGTCTCCTACATATTTTTTATATTCCATAAATAGTTTTTCTACAATATCCTTAAGATCAGTAATCATTTCTTGTCTTGGTGGTTGCAAGCGAATCTCAACTGAATATTTACAACCATCTATATCACAACTTGCTGTAACCTTTATTATAATAAAATGTATTATACGTGTAATAAAATATTGTAATTTAAAATTTGAAAGAAATTTATATAAGTAATATTTACTGCAGCTATAGAAGGTGAGTCGAAAGCCTCTGGAGATGGATGCGTTACATCGGCACCGATCAAAATAGTCCGTTGTTTAGCAAGAACTTTAGGTCTGATAAAAGAAAAATGGTAGTAAATACAATAATCCCGAACACAATATATTATAATATAATTCTCTAGAAAATATACGAGAAATATGATAGTTTTATTATTAATATAAAATGCTATACCTATTCATAAAACAATGATTTATTCCACCAAGTTTAGAATTAATTTTCAAAATGATATTTCCAATAGTTGATTCATTGCATTTATATTTAACAGTGTTAGATTTGACACACTGTGTTAGTATACCTAATTTTAATTCCGTATATTGCTTCACCTTACCTTCAAAAATCAATAATATACAATTATAAAAATATCTTTTAATAAATCGAACGAATGAATAATTTTTTGTAAATTAAATCAATTCCTTACTATATATGTCATGGACGTCTGGTATAATAACTATAACGAGTTTTACTTCTCCACTGTCGGCTAATTCCCTAAAATATTGTAAAATTTCGCGGTCCCTTCTGACATCAATATTTTTCACATTTTTTGTCTTACTTATTGTCAAACCATGGAATTCTCCTTAAATAAAAAAAAAAACAATATTAAAACATTTACTTCATTTTCATGATCTTTCTTATGGCAAAAAGAAAAAAGAAGTGATAAACAAAGAAAAATTGATTAAACGGACAATCAAAAAAATGTTTATAGAGTCTAATTTACAATAGAAAACAAAAATTATTGCAGAATTTCATTTTCATTCAACACTCTTACATTCAATCAATACTTTCAGTGTTAAGATTGTTAAATAACTGTCAGTATTGATATGTACTTACCAATATGCTTTATCTTTTCAATAAAGAAATTCACTTCACCGGAATTTAGGTTTCTTATATTTAAATTTAAAACCGCCCATTCATGACTTTCTAATTTTGCTGGTATGGACATTTGTGCAGCCTTCCAAGATCCCTTCTTCGGATACACAATAGAATTTCTATATTGCAATTCAGGAGCGTCTAATACTCTAGCCGGAACTATTTCAAAATCTGGTTTTATTGCAAGATTGAATTCATTTTTTAGAGTTGGATGTTCATTCATTTGCAAAGCACGAAACTGCAATTATTATTATTATGTTATAAAATAAGATACATATATATACATAAAACATATGCAAGTAAAATACTTACACCGTCCATTATCTTTTTTTTGCGTACATCAGTACTAGTTGCTGCATATTTTACCATGTTTCTAGTTTGAATATCGAGCAATTTTTTTTTGTCTGCTTGTCCAGCTACTATATTACAGAGCTGAAATTTTTTGAAACATATGATGATATGATTTCACTCTCAATTTAATTTAATTTAATATTATTTGTCTATAAATTTAATAATAAATAAATATATTATTTTTATTAGGTCGTTCAGAAAGTAATTTCATTTTTTCAAAGGAAAATAACAGATGATTTTGTCATATTTATAATCCAAAACATATTGGAAGTGTTTTTTTTTTCTTAACACATTGACAGCCGGCCCCGCGAAAACGCGGGTTTCTAAGTTTGTCGCTTGAGTAGCTGCCCCACGATGATGTGGATTTTTTTTGCTGGTATGAGTGTCTTACACATCGATTTGTACTTACTTGCCATGGTTACGCTGATCTTTTTGGCTAATCAGTGATCAGAAACAAGTGAATAAGGCCGGCGTTCAGGGTTTAAGTGGCCGATACGTTGCCGACGCTCAGGCTTTAAATGTCTCTTAGGTCGCCGGCTGGCAATGTGTTAAATTTCAAGTGATATTTTGAGAGATTTAGAATAAAATGAAATATCTGTAAACATGATTAATAAAATTTCTGTACAAGAAATGAAATGACTTTTCAAACAAACTTATGTGTTATAAAAGAAGACATTAAATTTACTTCTGGAGGTACATATATCTTCTTGTCTTGTGAACCTATCCACAAGCATGGCCAATCAGGATATTGTATAATATATCTCTTCTCATCTCTGAAATAATCCTCGACGGTACATAACGTTCCATCAGAACGTTTAAATGTACAAGTCCTTGGAGTTTGTTCTATCAAACCGCGTGCTATATGTGTTCTTTTAGATGCCGATATTCTTGGTATCTCATAATGAACTTTTAATCCACTTAAGAATTTGTTTATACTATCTTTATTTCTGAATACATCAGCAGAAGTAATTCTGTCATACGATGGATTATCACGTTTATTAATAATGTCCTTTATCGTCTTAATGACGCATTGAGAAAATGGAACTCCCTTATGTGCCACTAAATAATTACATAAAACATATTTTATATACATATACAAATTTTAAAGAAAAATCTTTTACTAATATATATTATTATACATTACCATCTATATTTAAATAAGGTTTCCATCCTAGAACAGCAGATTGAAATTGTCCTATCCATGCTGTCATGCCACCCGACAAATCTAGGTTTTCTACCTTTGGTTTCCAAAATATTGATCTTCCAAGCTGTTAAAATACGTACGAATTGTAAAAACAATAATCTATTTTGATGAGATAATAGAAAAGAAGAAAACAAAAAATACATAATGTGGTAAAATTTACATTACTGACACATGATCTAAGAAAGAACAATACATTTATAAACGGTGAAGTAAAAAGGAAAAATTTAGCGAAATAAGATTGTTTAGGAAAAAAGAAAAATGTATTAATAAATAATAAAAGAAGAAAATTTGGGGAAAGAAAAATGAATAAGATATATAAATCGTACCAAGAAAATTAGTCAACCTTGTTCAACTTTGCCTAAAGGAAACTAGGGGTAAAGTGAGGTTAGATAACCAAATGTCGGAAGATTTTAATATCCATAGCGGGTTAAAACAGGGGGACGCATTGTCACCCCTTTTGTTTAATTTAGTACTGGAATTCGCTGTCAAAGAACTGCAGAAAAGTAAAGATGGTCTACAGTTGAACGGGACAACACAATTGTTGACATACGCGGACGATATTGCTTTGTTAGGGACAATGAAGCGGCATTAATTAATAACGCAAAAATATTAATAGATAATGCTAAAGATATTGGACTGCAAATAAGCGCGGAAAAAACCAAATATATGGTAACCGATAGAGTTCAGAATAGTCCTAGCACTGGATCTTTGGTCGTTCGGGATAAAACTTCTGAGCGGGTCAGCAACTTTAGGTATTTAGGATCGATCATAAACCAGACGAACGAAATTAACGAAGAACTTAAGAAAAGAATAAATCTAGGCAACTCATGTTTTTATTCGGTTAACAAATTACTCAGCTCGCGGTTGCTGTCTAGGCGATTAAAAATCAGGATATACAGGACAATCATCCTGCCGGTAGTCCTTTATGGTAGCGAATCGTGGTCGCTTACGTTACAGGACGAAAATAAATTTAGGGTTTTCGAAAACAAAGTTCTTCATAAAATCTTCGGTGCAAAACGCGATGAGGAAAAGGACGAATGGAGAAAACTCCATAACGTTGAAGTGCATCGATTGTACAACAAACCGGACATTATCAACGTCGTAAAATCACGCCGATTAAGATGGGCTCTGGTCACGTGGCGCGGTGCATGGGGGAGGATCGAACGGCGCACAAAATATTGGTCGGTATACCAAACGGGAAAAGACCACTAGGTAGACCAAGACGTAGATGGGAGGATAATATTAGAAGGGATGGAAAGATCGCGCTCAGGGTCAGGAATAATGGCGGGATTTGGTATTTGCGGCAATGAACTTTCGAGTTCCTAATGCCAGTTAATAGTAATAATAATATACATCAGAATCAGTAACGTTCACGGATAATGTTTTAAAGAATTGAGACATAGGGACGAGAATTAGTATTTGCGATAATGAACTTTCGAGTTTTTAACACAAATGTGAATAATAATAATAATAATAATAATAATAATAATAATAATAATAATAATAATAATAATAATAATAATAATAATAATAATAATAATAAATAATTAATTCCCAATTCTATTAAATACGTAAGATAAAAAGAAATACTTGTTTTGCGTACTGGTATGTTATATGCCGTAGGTCCATGACGTAAGATGACATCAAGCGCTTGTATTCCAGCTTGAGTTCCCAATGTTTCAGAAAAACCAGGTCTAACAGCTTTCAAAAATGAAAGATCTAGACTTGCACTCTTTGTTAATTCAATTGTAAATGTTTTAGATCTACCTTCATCATCAACATCAACAGTTCCGTTAATCTAAATTGAAGAAAAATATTTGTAGAGGATTAATTTCATCATTTTGTACATTTCATTTTATATACTTACATAATTACCAAATGGTAAATCCTGTGCACTATAAGCAATCTTATTCCCATCATATGCGGGATATCGTAATGGAAAATATGTTTGTCTGAATTTTTCGAAAGCTCTTCTCATGAATGCTTTGGGCTTGTCGGGGTTAATATTTACATCGTACTGAGTAATATTTGTTTTAAAATTCTTGAATTCAAATGACATCATATTGACTTCAACCTTTATGTGTCGGCCAAGTGTTCCACATTCCATAGGGTTCTTTCTTACAGGTATATCATTAAGAACTTGTTGTTGTTGTGTTAATCTTTTCGGTGATGGAGATGATGCTTGCATTGGTGATAATGGTAATGGAAATGTTGTAGATGCTAATGATGTTAATGGTGTTGGTGGTGTTGATATTGTTGATAGTGTTGATAGCGTTGATGGTGTTGATGGTGACGACAATGATTGTGGCTTAGAATCTTTTTGTGGAGCCTAAAAAATATTTATATATTCATGTATAACAAAAATAATACAAATGTAATATTATCTACACTATAATATACTTCCTGCTTGGATAGAGGAATTAATCAAATATTAACGGAACATACCTTAAGAGGTTGTTGTTGATGTTGATGTTGCTGTTGTCGTGGCCATTGTTGTTGATGTTGCTGTTGTCGTGGCCATTGTTGTTGTTGTTGCTGTTGTTGTGGCCATTGTTGTTGTTGTTGCTGTTGTTGTGGTGGTTGTTGTCGTGGCCATTGTTGTTGCTGTTGTTGTGGTTGTTGTTGTGGCCATTGTTTTTGTTGTTGTTGTGGTTGTTGTGGCCGTTGTTGTTGTTGTGGTTGTTGTTGTGGCCATTGTTTTTGCTGTTGTTGTTGTTGTGGTTGTTGTGGTGGTGGTGGTTGTTGTTGCTGTTGTTGTTGTGGTTGTTGTGGTGGTGGTGGTGGTTGTTGTTGCTGTTGTTGTTGTGGTTGTTGCTGTATATTTTTAGGCCATCCTACTTTTTCAACTTCACCTTGGTCCACAGCTCGACCTCGACCTCGACCTCGACCTCGACCTCGACCTTGATCTTTACCTTTAACCTCTTGAGTTGGCCAGTTCTCAGATGACATCGATGGAGCTTGTGCCATTGATGAGGCTTGTGGCTTCGATGTTGGCTGTGGCATCGATGAAGCTTGCGAAGAATTTTGTGACGATGATGTCATTTTCAATGGTACTGCCCATCTGTTGACAACTGGATTTGATACTTGTGATGTTGATGGAGTTTGTGACCCTGGTGGAGCTTGGGATGTCGATAGAGCATAGGATTTCGGTGCAGCATGGGATGTCAGTGGAGCTTGGGACGTTGATAGAGGTTGGGACGTTGATGGAGGTTGGGACGTTGATGGAGGTTGGGACACCGATGGAGTTTCTGGCTCCGATAAGGGCTTTCGTTTTGAAGTATTAGATGATTCTGGATTTTGGTTTTGAGAATTTCTCCCTACAAAATAATCCATATTGAATACTTTTCTATAAAATATTGATACGAAACTAATTATCCGATTAAAAATAAATACAAAATTAATGAAATATTACGTACCTTTCTTTTTACCCATTATTGATATGGAATATAAAACTTACTTTATATTACTTAATTAAATCAGTATTTTTCAAATTACAATGTATTTTAACGTATTCACTCAAATTTACTTTACATCCAATATGGCGTGTTGGAAATGTAAAACTGCGCATTATTTCACATGGAATCACTTTCTACAAAATATCGATGCGGGAAATTACCAAATTATTCTCAGTCAGTAAGGTTAGTACACATATAGATTACATTATATTTCATATTTCTAAACTAGCCTTAAAATTCAAACTAATGGGGATTTATAGAGTTTGTCCCAAATTTTACTGGATACTGATTGGTCTATTTGTCTTGTATATATTCAAAGATGAACCAATCCACAATCTATAATCCTGTGAGGTTAAACTAAACATATATAAAAAAAATATTCTGTGGCAAAAAAGATGATTTCACGAGATTTTAAGTAAAATTCCACTTTATTCAATTTTCCTTTCTATTTTACACTCTCTACTATGCTCAACCGTAATTTTATTAGCAATGCACCTTTAAAAAAAGTAAGTCTTAAGTCAAGTTACCAATAGTCGTAGGTCAATTATCACTCGTAATGATACCGATAGATGGCATTTGTCCATGGCTAATGTAGAGCACTATAGAGATGAGTACTCTCATCCGCCATTTTAACTCCTCGAGTGAGCGGCAGTTTTAAAAAAACGTATGTAGTGAGTGTTAGTCTGTAGGTTTTATCGTTATTTTTTGCAATTTTTTTAATTATTTGTGAATGAATGAAGAAGAAATTTTATTGAAATCGTTTAATAGTCATTTAATAGTCGTGAACAACTATTAATATCTGTCTGAAAACATATTGAAAAATACATTTACAATAAAAATTTCTAAGCTCGCTACAAAGATTTTTGGGCTTTGTCTAGCAAAAATTGAAGGTATATTTATTCTTTTTGTATATAAATAGAACGATCATAGTATTGTAAAGTTTACAATTTCTTATTTTAACGCTTGCTTGTAATAACCATCCAGTATTGGCTGCAAATAAGACTGTTGAACCTCCAGTAAAAAAGCTACAAACAAGTGATACTCAGTTTTGTGTGCAAACATTTTTAATTGATGAGTTTAGCAATTGGATTTCTCGTTATGATGCAAATAGCATCTTTTATTTAGCTGGCAGCACAACTAATGCTGTAGCCAAACGTGTTTGTAGAAATTGTGTGCAATTTTTGACATCTTCAAATTTGCCAAATATAGATTTTATAAAAAAAGCCAAGTATTACACCAAAGGGTTAAACAAAGGTGGTTTAAAGGAACCATGTATGGAAACTTATAATTTAATTTTACATTGTGAATATTATTTCACTTTGTACCAAGATGTGATAATTAGAAATAGTAACTGTG
This sequence comes from Polistes dominula, assembly GCF_049000335.1. Lineage (NCBI taxonomy): Eukaryota > Metazoa > Arthropoda > Insecta > Hymenoptera > Vespidae > Polistes > Polistes dominula. The sequence continues at coordinate 6,498,269 of NW_028300899.1, forward strand.
ATTTATTAAAAGTATTATTTGAGAAAATGAACATTAATTTTCCAAATTGTTGCTGTGTTAAGTACAAAATAATTAAACATTTTTTCAATGTTCCTTAGTATTGCGTGAAAAACTATTATGAGAACTGCAAACGTCATACCAAAGTGTATGGATCTGCGACTATGAAATGAAGAGTTTTAAACATTTAATTTATGCATTTGCTGCACATATATTGTGCATTGTTAATAATGATGTTAATTTTATTATTTATAATTTTATGATATGTTTACAACGGAACAAATGAATAAATAAATATAGATATATTAATATAAATGATACAAATTTATTTTATTAAAAACAACGACGAGAAGAAAGCTTTAAGAATTTTTTCAATAATAAACAATATTACTAACGATCAGTGATCCCAGAGACTTTAGTTCGTTTGATCGACACAGGGGCGTAAAATTATCGCACGCGGCAAGAAAATTATCGTACGACCCGGGAAAATTTGAAATCCGACAAAAATCCAACAATCTCGGACACAATTTTTTTTTTTTTTTTTTTTTAGTCATCAAGTTCAAAATCTTATCATGAAAACGATGAAAACGACGGTCCACAAGGAGATGGAACACCGGATCGTATACGGATCATACGTGGTGGTGGCAGTGCTGTCAGATCGTGGGTAAATCTTACCCTCTCCCTGTGCCACTGGGATTGCACACAATGAAAGTTTTCCATGTCCGTGTGTTTGGGATTTCGAGGAAAGCCGAGTGTAACCGAAGTTGGCGGTTGGCCACGAAGTGGCACATTATGAAAGCGACTCGTGTCCATGTGTTCGGACGACACGAGTCGCTTTCATAGTGTGCCACTCTGGCGTGCCCGCCAACTTCGGTTACACTCGACTTCTTTCGACATCCCAAACACACGGACATGGAAAACTTTCATTGTGTGCAATCCCAGTGGCACAGGGAGAGGGTAAGATTTACCCACGATCTGACAGCACTGGGTGGTGGTAGTAGTGGTGGTTGGGATGGTAGGGGTGGCGGTGGTAGTGGTGGGGGTGCACCTTTCCAAAATTTGTTGACTAAAAAAAGAAAAAGGTCATCAAGTTTTGAAATTCCAAATGGATCGTACGCCACGAATTTTGGATCGTACATGCCCTCAAATTATCGTACGCGTACGATAATTATCGTACAAATGGGATCGCTGCTAACGATAATATAACTAAAATTTCGATCAATGCCAACTTAAAGAAGAAACACTTGGTTATTTTTTGCTACTGAGTTGGTATCGATTGCACGCATCACTCGAGAGCAATACTTTTTACAGTGCTAGATTGTGCGATGCGATGCTCTAGTTGAAACATTCAACGTTGAGCATTATGCCGCATAATGCGCTTTAGTGCTATAATTGGAAAACGGGGGGGGGGATCTCTACTTCTTACCTCTACCCTCCATAGTTATTACTAAAGATTAATGTTAGGGATTTTATAATACGATAACGTTGGCAGTACACTACTCATTATTTTCTAAAATCACTAATCATTTTTATACGTCCATGTTTTCGCATCGCACGTGGGTGTTCGATATTTATTTTTTTTTATTCTTTACATATTTATGGTAAAGAAATATCAAAATCATTATCAATGGCAGGATTTACCAATGATTTATTTGATGTTTTTGATGAGCCTAATGATATCGTTGAAATAATACCTAAATCAACGAAAGATGTTGATCAAAAATCGTCATACACAAAGTAAGTATAAACAATTTTTTAACTAACCTAATTTAACATTTAACTTAATATTCATTTGAAAATTTGTGTATAGTGATATTAATAATGATAGAAAATCAAAATGTGATTTTGAAAATGATCGTGAGGTGCCAGTGGCTAAAAGAGTAAAAAGAGATTCTATCTTGGACGATATCAAGTATGTAAAAATGTTTTTTTTTTATATATCTACTTAGACCATTTAAAGCTTTAATCACTTGACATATAAATAAAATGTTTGTCGACGCTCCCATAGGATACCATTTAATTTGACTAAATTGTGAACACTCATATACAAACCCAAAAACAGGGCTTTTTATTTTTAAATTTATATTGCTTTATGCGATTTTTTGAAAAGAGGAATGCATCTTTAACATTCTAAACAAAACAGCATTGATTCATGATCAATACAGCTAATTTAATGGTATACTGAACGTTGTTCGCCAAAAACAGTTCTTGACATCTCAGAGACGTTAAAATATGTCAAGTGGTTAATCTTTTTTCAACATTTATGTATTAATTATTTGTATTATTATTTAAAAAAAAAAAACTTATTAATTTGTATCATTTAATACAGTATTGATGAATTATCATCACGTATAAAAATTTATACCATGGAAGCAATAGAGTCATGTACTCATGAAGTAGCTGTACCACCTGATCATGAATATACAAAATTAGAAACTAAACAAACAAAACCAGCTAAGGAATATAAATTTCCTTTGGATCCATTTCAAAAAGAATCAATACTATGCATAGAAAATAATCAATCCGTTCTTGTTTCTGCTCATACATCGGCAGGAAAAACTGTTGTTGCTGAGTACGCATATATATATATATATTTTTATGTTCTTATATGTTTTATCAATTAATTAAATAATTACTAAAAAGATAATTTAATTTAATAGGTATGCCATAGCCTGTTCTTTAAGGAACAAACAAAGAGTTATATACACAACTCCTATAAAAGCTTTGAGTAATCAAAAGTACAGAGAATTTTATGAAGAATTCAAGGATGTAGGATTAATAACAGGAGATGTCACAATTAATCCAACAGCTAGTGTTCTTATTATGACGACAGAAATTTTAAGAAATATGCTTTATAGGGGTTCTGAGGTTTAACTGAATTAATGATCATTATTTTATAATATATACATATATCGTATTAATTTTAACACCAAACTATTATTTATTTTTAGGTTATGCGAGAAGTTGGTTGGGTAATATTCGATGAAATTCATTATATGCGTGACAAAGAAAGAGGTGTAGTTTGGGAAGAAACTTTAATTCTTTTACCTGATAATGTACATTATGTATTTCTCTCTGCTACTATACCAAATGCTCGTCAATTCGTTGAATGGGTTGCTCATTTACATAAACAACCTTGTCATGTTGTTTATACAGATTATCGACCAACACCATTGCAACATTACATATTTCCAGTTGGTGGAGATGGTATTCATTTGGTACGTAGATTTCATGTTTATTGTTAGTAATAAAAGTTAAATGTATATAAAATACTAGGGGTGCCCCGTCTTTAAATCAACGAATTACCTTATACCGTCATCTGCTAGAATCTCATCGAACGAACAGAGATAATCATGACTCTTTGTTAATAAATAAATAATTCGCAATTAAATAATATTGTGATTATAAATTGAGATATAAACTATCCTATCTTTTAATTGGATGAAACTGCACACAGTGTGCAAAATTTTATTAAAATCGGTTCAGTAGTTTAGGAGTCCATGCGGACAAACAACGTGACACGTAATTTATATATATTAAGATGACACGTAATTTATATATATTAAGAAGAAGAAGATTAAGATGTTATTTTTTTGTTTTATATGACAACAGGTTGTAGATGAAAATGGTCAATTTAAAGAGGAAAATTTCAATAGAGCCATGGCTTGTCTTCAACACGGAGATGCGGCTAAAGGTGATACGAAAGGTCGTAAAGGTGGTTTACGAGTTACCAATGATGGTCAAACAAATATCTTTAAAATGGTCAAGATGATTATGGAAAGAAATTTTGCTCCAGTTATAATTTTCAGTTTTTCTAAAAAAGATTGTGAAGTTTATGCCATGCAAATGGCGCAATTAGATTTAAATACAATGGATGAAAAAAAATTGGTCGATGAAGTTTTCAATAATGCCATGGATGTATTAAGCGAAGAAGATAGAAGATTACCACAAGTTGAAAATGTACTTCCACTTTTAAAACGTGGCATTGGTATTCATCATGGCGGTCTTTTGCCCATTTTAAAAGAAACCGTAGAGATTTTATTCGGCGAAGGATTAATTAAAGCATTATTTGCTACGGAAACTTTTGCGATGGGATTAAACATGCCTGCGAGAACGGTTTTGTTTACAGCACCGCGTAAATTTGATGGCAAAAATTTTCGTTGGATAACGTCAGGTGAATATATTCAGATGAGTGGACGTAGTGGTCGCAGAGGTTTGGATGAAAAAGGAATAGTTATTTTGATGATCGATGAACAAGTTAGTCCTAATGTTTGTAAAGAAATTGTACAAGGAAAACCAGATCCAATTAATTCTGCTTTTCATTTAACATATAACATGGTACTTAATCTTTTAAGAGTAGAAGAAATTAATCCGGAATATATGTTAGAGAGAAGTTTTTATCAATTTCAAAATCAAGCTTGTATACCATCTTTATACAACAGTACGTATTCGTTTGTATTTTAAGTATTTTTTATATATTTAACATTAAACTTAATATATATTTTATTTATTTTCATTTTTACAGATGTAAAACAGTTAGAAACCTCTTACAATGAAATAAATATCGAAAATTATGATCAAATATCGTCGTATCATGATATTCGTGAACAATTAGACAGATTAAATAGTGAATTTAGATCATATATAACAAAACCAGAGTATTTACTTCCATTTTTGCAACCTGGTAGATTAGTAAAAGTACGTCATTTGAAATGAAATTTTAATGATTTTTTTTTCAAAGATTGAAATGATTTAATTAATATTTATTTTAGGTGAAAAATGGAAAAGAAACATTTGATTGGGGTATTGTAGTAAATTTCAGTAAAAAGGTTCCTAAAAATCCAGTAAAAGAAAATGTAACTTTGATCGTTGATATTTTACTTCATGTATCTAAAAATCAAGCGAAGGATGTCCAATACCTTGTGAAAATGAAGAGGATGGTGATATGGAAGTTGTTCCTGTTTTACATACATTAATTACTCAAATCAGTTCTCTTAGGCTATATCATCCAAATGATTTAAGACCCAGTGCAAATAGAAAAAGTGTATTGAAAACTATTGACGAAGTGAAAAAACGATTCCCAGATGGACCACCATTATTACATCCAATAGCTGATATGCACATTGAGGATCAAAATTTTAAAGACATTGTTAAAAAAATTGAAATTCTCGAAAGAAGATTATATGAACATCCTTTGCACCAGGTAAAATAAAATTATTTAATATCTTGTTTTTTATTTTTTCTAAAACATGAATATACTATTAATGTAAGTGTTGATATTTTTATTAATAATATCGAATTTTATAACTAATTCTCAACATTTGTATTATTAAATTTCTTTAACTTCATTTTTGTAATACAGGATACTAATGTGTGTACATTGTATGAACAATATTTAAATAAAGAAGAATTAGGTAAACAATTGAAACGAGCTAAAACAGAATTAAAACAGGCTAAATCCATATTACAAATGGACGAGTTGAAATGTAGAAAACGTGTACTCCGAAGAATGGGTTATTGTACAGCGGCCGATGTAATAGAATTAAAAGGGAGGGTTGCTTGTGAATTAAATGGTGCTGATGAATTGTTAATGACTGAAATGATTTTTAATGGTTTATTTAATTCATTAAGTATACCACAAATGGTAGCGTTAATCAGTTGTTTTGTCTGTGATGATAAATCTAATGAGATGCCCAGAAGTACGGAAGAATTAAGTGGACCACTCAGACAAATGCAAGATTCAGCACGAAGGATAGCTAAAGTTTCAACTGAAGCTAATTTAGAATTAGACGAAGATGCATATGTCGAAGGATTTAAACCATATCTAATGGATGTTGTTTATGCTTGGTGTAAAGGTGCAAGTTTCTTACAAATATGCAAAATGACAGATATATTTGAAGGTATGGATCATAATCAATAAAATTATATATAAATGTATACAGTGATTGATCAGTTAAGAAACAATTTGACTAACAACATTGTCTTTAAATACATTATGTTTGTTAATCGATCATACACTGTATATATATTTTGTTATTATTGTTAAAAGATCAATAATAAATTATAAATCGTTCGTATCGTTGTAGGATCGATAATAAGATGCATGCGACGTTTAGAAGAAGTTCTTAGACAATTATGTCAAGCTGCTAAAAATATAGGAAATACAGATTTAGAAAATAAATTTAGCGAAGCAATTAAACTCATGAAGAGAGATATTGTTTTTGCTGCATCTTTGTACTTGTAATTAAAATTTAGGCAATAAGATTAAATCAATTTGTATTATTATTAAACTTCACTTTTCATTATATTTCATATTTCATTATATTTTTCATTATTAATAATAATAATAATAATAATAAAGAATTTTTTTGAGAATTGTTCAAAATGTAATTTATTACTCAGTGAATAGTTAAAACATACAATGCATATGTATGAAAGAATAATGAGTTTTTATACAAAATCAAATTACACCTGTTAATATTTGTCTATATAGAAGAGAAGAAGAAAAAAAAAACGAAAAAAAAAGACAAAAAAAATATGAAAAAAAAAAGAATTATAATAATATATTGTATATTATATAATAAACCAAATTCAAATTAATCATTTACTAATGTAAATTTTTTAAATAAATACATTTTAAGAATATTTTTTTTTTTTGATGTTTAACATCTCTACACTTTAATTTAATTATAACAAATAATTTATCGTTCCTCTAATATTACTGTTTCTTGTGGACAAAACTTTAGTTCCATTAACGTCATTTTAGAATCCATTGATGTTAACTGTAATTGATAAAAATTAGACTTGTAATTCTTGTAATACGATGTAAATGCTTATACCAAACATTATTATAATTAAAAAAGAACAAAAAAGATAATATACAAGGGAGATATTAAAATTCGAACACTTTGGAAATGAATCAATCAGTAAAAAAAAAGAAACAAAGGTAACTATAAGATAAGAACTTAAATTGCTTACATGATCTACTTACATCCCTTCGGGGCCAACTAGAAAGAACTTTATATTCTTCCGTGGGATAACCTTCGACGATTAAAAAATTAAGGAGTGTTTGAAGTGGCGTATCTGGCTGAAATCTACGTTCAAGGTATTTGCCAGCTGGAAGTCGTACTCTTACTTTGAGAACACCATCGCCTGCATTTTGTAAAGGTTCGGGAGGTAAACTAGATTCTATTGCCTGTCTATGAGCTTCCTTCCTTGCTTCTTCAGCTAGCCTCTCATTTTCTGCCTGTTCCTTTCGTCTTTTCTCAATCTCTTCTTGCATTTGTTTAGCTTCTTCTTTTGCTCTACAAAAACATATATGTATATACTAGGGGTGCCCCGCCACGCGTGCTGTGGCTTACAATCAGTCCGATACACACGTCTTTGAGTCAACGAATTACCTTATACCGCCATCTGTTAGAATCTTATCGAACTAACAGAGATAATCATGACTCTGTTAATAAACAAATAATTCGCAATAAAATAATAATGCGATTATAAATTAAGACATAAACTATCCTATCTTTTAAGTTGGATGAAACTGCACACAGTGTGCAAAATTTTATTAAAATCGGTTCAGTAGTTTAGGAGTCCATTGCGGACAAACAACGTGACACGTAATTTATGTATATTATAAGATAAGATAAGAAAGAAAGAAGATATATACGTAGGTTGGAACTTAAATAGTGGCAACTATTTATTCACAACCGATACAAAAGAGTTACATGTTTGCACCTGTTACTGTCCTTCAAAGCAGTCACCAGCGTTGTGTAGAACCTGTTGCCAGCGATTTGGAAGGCGTAGTATACCGTTAGCAGAGCCTGTTCTGTTGATGGTGCGAATGGAGCGGTCTAATGCCTGTCGAATCTCTGGAACAGTTCTTAAACGAATGCCACGATGGGTTCCACATGAATTGACGGAAATGCAAAAATGAATGCGTTACGACGCTGCTCAGACGCACTTGGAGCGATATGAACGCGAAGGAGAGGCTTTCTTACGCCGTATTGTAACACGGGATGAGACATGGCAGTAAACCGCTTCATTCGCACCATCAACAGAACAGGCTCTGCTAATGGTATACTACGTCTTCCACATCGCTGGCAACGGGTTCTACACAACGCTGGTGACTACTTTGAAGGACAGTAACAAGTGCAAACATGTAACTCTTTTGTATCGGTTGTGAATAAATAGTTGCCACTATTTAAGTTCCAACCTACGTATAAATACGGTTATAAATATACAGTTAATTATTATTCTATTTACCTATCTGCAGCTAAACTCTCTTGATAAGCTTTATCCTGTTCCTGTTTAACTTTTTCTCTAGCTTGTCTTTCTTCTTCTACACCAATATCTGTACGCCTTTGTTCCTACATCCCATAATATATTAATATATCTATTTATAAATGTTCTTTTTATTATACATTCATTTACATAACAATTCGATACTAATATTTACCTGAAAAACATCAACTGCTTGAATTAAATTAGTAAGTAATTCATTAACTCCCACATTACCATGTACAATGGTAAATATTTCAGTATTCGATCTAGATCTCATTATTATCATAAGTGCTGGTAAAGTATCAACGTCAATATTTCTAACAGTTAATGCAGCAACAGATCCAAGTGTTTGATTAACTGATGTCAAAAATCTATCAATTAAAATTAATACAAAATTAATTAATCACATTGAGAGATTAAGTATAGATATAATAAATAAAAAATATGATTTATATGTATATATATATATACTTTTGTTTGTTAGATTCATACGTGATATCCCAACCCCAAACAATAAAATTTGCAGAAAGTAATTGAAGCACCGTTTCAAAGCCTAGTAATTCTGTGCAAAATACATTTGCTAGGACACTGTTATCGTGATGTAAATATACGGCTAATAATTTTCTCTAAAATACAATTTACATTGATTTTATTTTTTTCATTAGTTATTTCAAAATTGTATAATTAATATTAAAATATTTATTAAACAAACCTCCTTCGCAGGTTTTAAACATGACTCTTTAATAGCATCTTCAAAAGTGCCAGTAAAAAATTCTGGATGATTACGACCATAACGTTTTTCATACTGTTCCGCAAAGTGTAGTGTACCCATTATTTCATCTTCTACATTTTCCGGCACTGTTAAATAAAAAATAAAAAAATAAAGGATTAAAGTTAATGAATAATATTATATTTTTTGTTCATTAATTAATTAATGAATTGTTTTAATATACTTACTAAGACGTTGTATCTTGGTAGACGTGATATTATCTATAAAAATATCATCCTCAACATTAAATGATTCAGGAACATCAAATTCTTCTATGTCTTCCGGTTCATCTATAGAACTATCACTGTCAATTAATTCTACAACATCCTAAAATCATGAAATATATTATTTTAATCCAAAACTTTTTTGTCGCTCATTCTAAAAACTTAAAAATAAATCAAAATAAAGGAAAGTTTGCTAAATCAATAATTTGTATGTTACATTTCTTTTAAATTATATTAAATTTAATTAATTATAATTTTTATTATAATAAATATTATAATTAATTTAGTATTATTAATTAATTTATTATAATTAATTTTTATTATAATATTTAAATGTAATTTATTTATATTAAATTTATGTTACATTTCTTTTAAATTATATTAAATTTAATTATATTCGATTTAACACGAGTGTAAATCCATAGTTACTTTCATTAATGTTTATAATTGTATAATGAATCTTACAATTGCCAAATATTCCATTGTAGAATATTATATTTACATTGTAGAATAATATAAAAAAATATATATATATATAATATAGAATATAAATAATTTGGAAAGTACCTTTTTCTCTTCTTTAGAAGGAAGCTTACTAACTGATAAATCATGTTCTGGATAATGTACACCACTTTGAGCCAACATTACATTATCATCTTTCAATGACGTGGGCCAGCCTTTCCATTGTTGATGTCGAACAGGAACATCAATCAATGAATATACACTTGTTTTAACATCCAATATTGTATGTGTTCCAGGAAATTTTAATTTGTATGATTTATTGTGTATTTCATCTTTGATGTTTAGAGTATAAGTTAATGTGATACGATCCGACAAACATACACTTAAAAACATAAAAAAGAAAAACATTTTTTAATAAATACGATAAAGAAAAATTAATAATTAATTAAAAATTACATACATATCGTCTGTTAAATCCCAATTTTTCGATACAGATGTCACAAACAATGTATTTTCTGTTGGTAATTCTAAAGTTTGAAGAACAGTATTATTCGTGTTGGGTTCCTTCTTCCATCCGCGTATTTGTTGCTGACACGGTGTAACATTTGTTTGTTCCCATATAGATTGCTTAAGTTCACCTAATATTTATTTTGATCTCTTAGATATTTACCGATATCATTTAAAATTTTATATCATGTGTTAATATGACAGATTAAAAGTAGATTTTTAAAAACAAAACAAATAAAAGAAAAAGAATATTTTTTATTATTATTTTTTTAATTAAACACTTACCTACAGTAGATAATTCAGATATATCTATTTTATATATCTTGTTTAAATGATTAATACGGAATGTAAGCATTTTAGCAACTTTTGATTGACTCGTTCCAGGTTTAACATCTTCTATTATTTCTGATTTAGCAGAATCAGCATTTTTGATAGAACTTGTTTGCGTTATTATAGACGACTGAGGTATATTTCCTATTTCTTCTATCATTTCTACTTCAGGACCCATATCAAATGGAAGTTGTTGAGTACCACGCGGCATTGCTTGATTTACCGCTGCCTGCATTATCAAAATATATATTTGAATATGATTATAATTAATTTTAATAATAATACATGTAATCATGATAATCTTCTAAGTATATTTACCAATAAGTCCCAATTTGTTTCTTCCAAATATAGAATTGCTTCCCCGACATCATCAATTCCTGTACAAGCCTATAAAAATACAAAATGTAATTAAAGTTATAACAACAAATTTAATTAACTAAATTATTATTCAATTTATAACATTATTTATTATTCTTTATGTGAAATAGAAAAAAAATTGAATTTTATTTTTCTATAAACTAAACACAAACTACTAAAATCAAAAACAAAAAACTGTCAATTACAAATTATTTACAATAACGAAAAAAAAAAAAAAATAAAAAAAAGCAAATTAAAGAGGAAAAATTGTCAATGATTAATTGTTATTAGTATCATTATTATTATTATTATTATTATTATTATTATTATTATCGATAGAGTTTAAATGAAATATAATAAATCATATATAAAAAAAAATTGTCTTTGTTCGAATAATCTTTACATTCAACTATTGCCAATGTCATTCAGTAATGCAACCATAACCTTAAATCATAATAATTTTTTACTACACTTTAAACATTGATGTATATGTTTTGTTGAATATAAATTACCTGAAAATCAGCTAAAATCACCTCACGGCTTTCAGCCATTACGACGTTGTATATATGTAGAGATGTGAAAAAAATCTTTATCAAGAATCTAAACTTTGAATTCTTTATCCTCAAAATTATTATAAAGAACATGCACAACAAATCCAAGCCATCGATGCCTTAGATATATCACAGTACTTGATGCGAATCGACTAGTTTGTACTGTTTATACATTTCTGTTCCTAAAATCAAACAATAGTTCGTATATTCGACGACATACCAAAATTTATTTCACTTAAGTTACAAACAAATGTGATTGGTTGAATTTTATTATTTCAATTAACGACCAATCACAAGCCTTTGTTTTACTAGGAAATTCGATAACTTGATGATACACTTCTTATATTTTTATTATTTTTTTTTAATAATTAAATAAATTTATTTATTTGTTTGTTTTTTTTTTATTTAAAAATTTCTCAACAAATTTGTATATAATATATATAAATTCAAATTTGATAATGAGGAAACAAATATTAAATTGTTTAAAATGAAATGAATTTGACAGTTATTGCTGTAATTCGATATATTATTATTATTGTATGTTTTTTTTATTTATAATTAATAGGCCTACGTTTCTTTTTAAAAATACATTTTGTTCCATTTTTTATTATTAATTTTGTTTTTAATTAATAATATATATGCGAACAATAACATGATGTCCAAAATTTAAATATCAAACAAGTCCAAATTTTGATATACAATTTAACTAATTTTATGAATTAATAATTTTAATTTTCAAATTTTTCATTTTATTTATTTTTAATAGAACAATTGTATAATTGTATCATTACAAAATTTTCTGTTTCATCATAATTTCTTATTTTGTGAATGTATGTGTGAATATAATATTTGTTGGGTTTGTATCTTACAATGGTGGTTCTTGTACGTAATTTAAAAAAGAAAAGAAAATTTCTCAATTTTACATATATATACGTATATCTATCAAATAATTAAACTTTTGAAATTAATATTATAACTATTTATTTTATAAATTATTCGTTAACCTAAAATCAACGAATAAAATATTGTTATTGTTCAGATTATTCTAGCCTATAAAAACATTAATATTCACAAACACATTATATTTATATTGAATGTATAAATAAACAAAATAATAATGATGAACGATTTATTAAAGGAATGCAAATACGAATGTAGGTTAGTTTTTTACTTTCAATTATTTTATCTATTAAAACATTATTTTTCTTTGTTAATATTTCTTTCTCTTTCTATAAATGCATTAAAATTTACATATATATATATATATATATATATATATATATATTTAATTATCTTTTTAAAATATATTATATTGTATTAATGTACTATTTGTTAAAAAGAAAACATTTATTTTTTAATCAGAGTTAGTACGGTAATGAATAAAGATTCAAGAAATTATGGAAAACAATGTATGTTTGACGATTATGAAGAAACGTGTTGGTTTTCTGATTCTGTAAGTAACTAATTATTTAATGTTTACATCAGAGATGGAAAATAGGATTTGATCTGCGTGTTAAAAAATAATAAACTTTATAGTGATCTCTACTTGGCATATATGCCACTTATTTGCCATTCCTGATTTTGATTGACAAATATAATATAATATAATTATACAATTTGAAAACATATTAATGATATAATGTTTTAAATAATATTGTTATATACATGTTACAGGGTTTGCCACAATGGATAAAGATTACTTTTGAAAAAATAAATACTATAACTGGATTTGAGATTCAATTTCAAGGTGGCTTCGCTGGAAAAGTTTGTTTGGTTAACATTGATGATGATAACGAAAGCACCATTTATCAGGAATATTTTTATCCAAATGATATTAATCCAAGTCAACGTTTTGCATTGAAAAATCCAACTACAGGAAAAACATTTAAAATAATATTTAATGAAAGTACAGATCTATTTGGTAGAATTGTTGTATATAAATTATGTATATTTTCATGATAAATTGATTATTTTTCTTTAAAAATTAAAATATTTCAAATGTATAATAAATTTTATTTTTTTTTTATATCTTTGTTAACTATTTAAGAAAAGAAAACAAATCATTCTAAAATTACACACAGCATGAACTTCATTCTTTGTATAGATTATGGAGGGTAGAGGTGAGAGCAGTGCTGTCAGATCGTGGGTAAATCTTACCCGGACATGGAAAACTTTCATTGTGTGCAATCCCAGTGGCACAGGGAGAGGGTAAGATTTACCCACGATCTGACAGCACTGGGTGAGAGTAACATCTCTGTATATGAAAAGTATCCGTCGAAATGCGTCCAATTCGAGTGGCGCCACAATTCGCAGAGTGCCAATTTTAAAGCGCCAAATATTATTAGAATAGGATTGAGAAATAAACAAGAAACACAAATTTTACAAAACAAATTTTACCCATAACTGTTTTGTTATTCACATACTTTTTCATAAAATTAAATGATAAAAAATCAATAAACGTACTATTCACAGTTCACGAAATAAAATCACTCTAGTTACACGTTTTCTCATAATAATTCTTTAAGGTTATATTTACTACTTTATTACATAACTCGGCAAACTTCAATTCGTTTATAATTGCTACATTCATACCATACCTTCTATCTACACCAGCGCTATTCTGGAAGGTTTTTGAACTAATATTTTCAGAAAACGCTGGACACTTTTTCACATTTTCTCCCATAAAAGATGTAACTCCTTACCTCTACCCTCCATAGTATAGATAAATACTTTTTAATGGCGTCAAGTCAATAATATGGTTTTTTTTAGGTTATGTTTCTATGAACAAAATTACTTTAAAAATGAATAATTATTTTAATATATTAATACGTAAAATTAAAATTTTGTTGAAAAATTTTCAAATTAGCTTAACATTAAATATTAAAATTTTTACCTTTCAAATGACACTTCGTTCATGAAAATTAAGTAAGAATTATACCTGGTACGATTTGCGATGGAAACGCTGTCTTAAATAATTTTTATACAAAAGTATATCAGATGTATTTTGTTAATAAAAATAAAATTAACAAATGAAAAGAAAAATAAATAATTTCATTTAATAATTAATAAGTTGAAAGATTGGAAAAAAATGATTTTCTTATTGTTAGAAAATAAAAAAATTTTTTTGGTTTCCTATCTTGTAATTTTACTACTGATGCTTATGTTTTGAAATTTCAAAGTGATTTAAACGTTATTTATATTTGGTCATTAAATATTGTATGTGTGTGTGTGTCTGTATTATAAGTTTAGTAAATAATAACTTACTATATTATTTAATTATCAAATAAATTACATTGTAAAACTATTGTTTATTCATTTTCTTTAAAAAAATATCATAAACAATGGCTGTAAACACATATTTTTATCGTAATGTACTTCTTTTAACTCAAGTAATACCAACAAGTGATGAATTCAAATTACATTTCAAAGAAGTATATTTAATAATTGAATTTATAATTATATGATAATGAATGTTTAACAAATTATTTATTTAACTTTTGTCATTTTTAGGGAATGTTTAACAAACCCAATACAATTGGATTCATGCATGTTACACAGTATTTATTAACAATATATGATGCAGAATATTTCAAAAAATCCTTTCAATGGCCTGTAACATGTAAAAAAACAGAAGTGAAATATCGTAACAGTGTTAAAGATTATTTAAATGTAATAGCAAAAGAAAATGCTGATGTCAATTTTCCTCCTATTCTTACATCATTTTTGGTTCGAGCTCATGGACAGAAATTTAATATTATTATGTGGAAACTATCTACTGTAGTCTTAAGAACATACATTAAAAGAAATTGTAAGTATTTATTTTGTTCTTTTTTTTATATCAAATTTGAATAGTTAACTTTAGAATAAATTTTTGTTTTCATTTGCAGTTGATCCAAATATTTTTTATGCACCACGTTTGGGTTCTACAAATGAATTGATAAAAACAACTCTTCAGGAAATAAATAAAGATACAATTTCTAATATCATGTCTTATCGTAGAAATATGAGCAAAATGAAGGAAACATTTAAAATTAATATGACGTAATTGATATTGAAATTCAAATGATTCATTTCAGTCAGAATATTATTGTATTTGTTATATTTGTATTTTTAGGGAAGAAAAAGAAGCATGGTCTAATGTAAAGCAAGAAATTTTTGAAGTGAAACAATCTGTATTAAATTTGGCATCTAAAGCACCGGTTGATTCGAGTATTAAAAAGTGCCTAACGAATATAGAAAATACTAAAATTATAGAATGTTTGTATATTCATGTATGATATATACGTACTACTGAAAAACAATGAACATAATTTAATTTATAATATTATTTATAGTATGGAAACATCACATAACGGAAAATTTATCATATATAAGAAAAAAAATAAGATTTTCAAGGAAGTACAAATTCTAAGCAATAAAATTACCGATATGATTTCTAGTATAATTAATGGTACAGAAATATTGGATGCACATCAACTTGGAAAAGTACATTCATCTACTATTTCTCTTCTTCCATTATCAACGAATATACAGGTAACTTATATTATAATAAAAAAAAAAAAATAGAATAAACCTTAGACAATTATGTTCTTATTAATCAAACTTATTTCAGTATCTTCTTCATAACTTATATAATAATGACAAATTGGTGTTACACAATTTTCTTATATTATTGAATTTCTTATTGTGCCAAGTGTATCAATGTTTAAAGAAACATGAATTGAAAGATTTGTCAAAGTGTCTTTTACAAATAGAAGCAAGCCAAGAAGATATTACATCTGGAATAAAATCGTTTCAAAGTTTAACAACTTCTATAGAAACTATTTCGACTAATTTGAAGTTACATTTCAATCAGAAGAAAATAAATGAAACGTTTCAAGAACATATTTCGGCATTGGAAAATAGTATATTTTGTTCGTCACCACCTATCAAAATTAATACCAATTGTAGTGAGGAAGGAAACGATGTATTAAAAAGATTAGTGCTTACACCGATAGAAGGTGCACACAGATCATTATTTTCCAGATACAAAAGACATGGTATCACAAATGTACCTGTTTCTCAATTAAGAACTAATTTATTAGTAGCACGTACTAACTTTGATGATACTTTGTCGTTAAATAATAGTGATAAAATTTCACCAAATTATTCGCAATTAATCAAAACGGTTTCTTCGTCTACCAAACGTACAGGAAAATATTCACGTTTATTTGTATCGTATGCAAAAAAGAACTCTGAAAAAGGTAAGACATATTTTTTATAATTAAATCTGATTAATTTAATATTATAATTAACCAATATTTTATATCTGTGTGTGTGTATAGGTAACTGTAGTATCATTTCAATACCAGATTCTTTAAAAGCTAATTCTACTGCTCTAACAAGTATAGAAGAAGCCCGCAACATATCTCAATTTAATCTAAGAAGTACAACAAAAAGTTTCTTTGATCTCAGAGAAGTAATGACACCTGATAAATTTAATACAATTAATCAATTAAAATCTCAATGCATTTTCAAAGAATCTAACAATTTACATAACGATCATTGCGAATCGAATAATGAGACTGAAAAAGATAATGCGACCAATACTAAAGATACATCTGTCAATAATGTTAAAGATACGACAAATAGAAGAAGATCTATTAGTGATTTAGTTCAACGTTATAAAAAAGTATTGGAAAATACAAAAGACTGTATAATATATGATAACTAAATGGATGTATCTTTCTCATACTTTGAGAAGTTCTTCTATGAAATGTAAGAATAGGAAATTAATAATATTTATACTAAATTTATGTGTAATCAATTTTAAAGATCTATAAAATAGTTTGCTTTTTTTAAATCGCTTTTAATTATACTCTCTATTAGAATAATTCATAGTTGTATAATAAATTTGTTAATTATGTTTCATAGAAGGTTTCTTTATATATAATGATACATAAGTTTCATGAATTTGTTTAACTTCATCTATTCCTCATATTATATCTTGTCTACAATTAATTTTATAATACATTATTATAGTATTAATATTATTATAATTATAATTTATATATTATAATTAATAATAATAATAATTATTATTATTTGATGACAATATTATTATTGTTATTGATTTTATAATAAAAATATTTCTTTTTTCAAGATACATGCAAATGTATACTGTACAAAACTTGTAGTAAAATATTAAAATATTACAGATCTTGTTTGGTTTTTCTTTTTTTTCTCTTTTTTTCTTCTTCGTTTTCATTTACGGCAGTTAAAAAATATTTAGACATCTCAACAAATATCTATTCCTTTATCTTTTATATATATATATATATATATGTGTGTGTGTGTATGTGAAAGAAAAAGTAAAACGTTTCAAGTCTTTTGTATTAAGTTGTTGCTTAATTTCTGTCGTATTATTTTTAACTTAAAAAAACAAATTGATATAAATTAGATCTTCGATTTTTCATTCAAGCCATATCGGTTATCAATGGTGTCATCATTTTTATAGTTTTCTATAGATGATAGATTCAAACTTGTCAATTTAAAATACAAAATTATTCAACCAAACATTTTGACAAGTGCACGAAATACGATAGAAATTAAGTAACAATTTAATAATATTAATAATACATCACATATAGTTGTTAATTATTAATTATAAATTTACATTGTATATATATATATATAAAAGTTCATATATTATTACCAATAGTATGAATCACATAATTTTTTTATTGCCGTAAAAAAATTACTTACAAGAATAAATGTGTGATTGTATCTCGCAATATCTTTCTTATATATATTTAATTATCTAAAAAGCAAAAATACACGGAATTGTGAACGTATAATTGCAACATATTAGTTTGGAATAAAATAAACTTTCCGATATTAATCTTACTATAATAAGAATGTTTTACTTTTTTTTTATTTTTTTTTAATATGGAAAGGCACTATATGGTGTTTATTTATTATTTTCTATAACTAGGAATGAAAAAAATAATATAACAAAGAAAAATGTTTTTTTTTTTTAAATTTAAAATAATTCCAATCTAATTAATTAAAAAAAAAAAAACAATAACATAATGTTTAAAAAATTTGTTAAAATTATTTCTAGTTTTTGTTTATATATATATATATATATATGTGTGTGACCTATTTTTCAGATTAAAAGTGTTTCGCAAAAGCACTATCAAATAAATTATTTATACATGAATTATCTTCTGTATACATGTGTATGTGTTTGTGTATTATGTGTGTGTGTGTTATAATTTTATAAATATTATATGAACCACTTGTAAAAAAGACATCTATCCCATTTTTTTAACAAATTTTAATAATGCGTTTTAAAAGCTTTTTCAAAAAATCGGATTTTTTTAGTATAAATTTGAGTATAAATCTTGAACTTAATATGGATTCGCATTTTAAAATATGTTTCTTAATAACCTTTTTTTTTATATAAATCATATTGTTTGTTTCTTTTTTTTTTTTCGTTTTCATAAATGTTATATTTAAGCCATCTTCATCGAGCGAGTGGTGAATAAAATTTAGGCTGTAATATAAAAATAAATGTTATTAAAATTTAAATTAAAAAAACAAAAGTATCGACATAAAACACCTTAAACGAAAGAAAAACAAACACAGTTATATTAAATTTTATAAAACAAAATCTTTGAATTATAATAGAAATATTAATATTCTTACTTCATCGTGACTTTCATCTTTATTTCCATCGTCGTCATCACCAGAACTGTCACCTCCTGAACTGTCTGCAGAGTTACGTTGTTGATCTTTGTTGTTTATACTGTCGATATTAACTGGAGCTGATGCTTTAACTTTACTAGCTGCATCATAACACTGCAAACATACACGGACGGCTTTTCCATTTCCTTGTCCAGGTAATAACAACTTCTTATTGCTGCAAGGTCCACATACTACTGCTCCACATTGTCTACAATGATGCTGCAAAGATATAAATTATAATTAATAAATAGATTTAAATAATTGATTAACATTTAAATATATATATAAAATAAATAACTGTACCCGTCTATTTAAAACCGTGAATTGTGTATTTTTACAATGCATACAAATAGGTGCATCATTATCTGGTACCCAAACCGCTGCATGAATTTCTACCGGTTTCTTACCACCTATTATAATAATAATGAGTTTTTAATTATAAATGTAAATGTTATAACAAAGTAGAGTTACCTACTCTTTCTTAATAAATCCTCGATACATTTTGTAATATGAGCCATCCATTCTTGCTTTTCTGTTGCAGTAGCAGCATAAACAGCAAACGACTTTGTTACTGTTTTAATGAGCCAGCCATTGCGATACTCTATAAATAATGATTAATTACTATCCTACTTTTCTTTATATTTAAACTCTTGCAAAAGTTGCATTTAATGCAACCGATTTAGTACCTAAAGTATAATCCCTGAAATTGTAATAAGTCCACAACTCTTTTTATTCGTTATACATATAAATCAAATATAAATCAATCAAATTGTACAAGAGTTATTGGATAAAATTAATGGAATAAATAACAAATATATTTTTATATTGTCAAAATAGATGTTCTAAATATTCTTCAACGTAAATAGTTCTTAATCATAATCGAAAAGATTATTAAATATTTAAAGATACATAAAATGAAAATAGGTTTTAACTTACGACCATCATCAGCTAAAGATTCAAGTTTCACTTCCTCCAATGGTATAATATGTTGCTTGTTGTACTGTCAGCATATAGAAAAACAAAGTAATTACATTTTAATGTGCTCAATGATTATTTTCTAATCTATTTGATTGAAAGCACAAGTAAGTTTTGCATACGTAAACATATCATCAACAATTTTTCTATTGCCAAGTTTAGTACACGTGTCACTTGTTTGCTTTATATAATACTATCGTATAGGAATATGAATATTTACCTTTTTCTTATTAATCACTATATTCCCGTATACTAATATGTCGTTAAATAAAAAGAACTGTCTAGGCTTGGCTTTCTTTCGACACATCTTTGTCAATACACCTTCTCCTACGAGAACCCTTCCAGGTACTGCCAGTGGCTACAAAATTAAAAAACATTTTATATGTTTATTACAATAATACATAATAATTGTCTTTGAATGTTATATAATAAGATCTAAATAATATATTTAAAAATGTTTCATTTAATTGAACAAAATACTTTGAATGATAAGATAAGAGAGATAAATCCAAAATATATATTTAAAATTATTCTTGATAAAAAAAATATACAAATCTTTTAAAAAGATATTCTGTAAGATTGATTGTTCATCATTATTTGAATTATTGTATTAATCATACCTGTCCTGAACTGCCGAAGCAGTTTTCCACCATCGTGATGCGTCTTGCATTGGCTTCACTGTTTACTGCAATAAACGTAATAAAATAAGGTTATGTTAGAAACGAATGATTAAATAAATCAAGAAAATGAATAAATTTAATTAGAAAATAATAAAATAATGATAATAATATTTATCGATACACGACACATTTAACGTCTAGTAAATGTCAAAATCACACAGCCCACTTAAATACGCCATTGTCCTTAACAATTAACATAAATCCTCGCGACACGCGAAATAATAGAAATTAATTGATCGTCAAAATAATAAATTAAACGTTGAATTTTTAATATACATTAAGTAATTTAATTCCATTTAAAACATGGAGATATTAATTAAAGAAAAATAAATAGTACACAAACTAACCCAATCGGTCAACCATGATCCTCTATGAATCAGGGCTGGCAATAGCAGGAAGCATGAATCAGACCTGCTATTTAATCGTAAGGAGAATTGTGTACGAATAATCTTCGATAGTATTAAACGACCCCAGGATTTTGTCAATTATGCGATTACTATCCCATTAACTAACTTTCATTACTTTTTCATGATAACCTACATATTATATTTAAATGTTTATATATATTAAATTTGATATAGGAAAAATATAACCTAACCATTTTATTCGAATTTATTTTAATATAACTATAATCGAAACTGATATAAGCTATTATATACACAACATGCATAGAAACAAAAATATCTCTCATATGACATATTTGATTATTATTTTTTTAAAATTGAAATTACAAATCTAAAATGATTGCAATATAATATTATTTGTTAAAATAAATATTTTTAATTGTTTTCATTTAATAATCGAAGAAATACCCATTACTCCGATTTAAATACCGGAAGTCGATAATGTCGTACGATATCGATAGTGTGACGTATCGATTAGAATCATATGATTGTCGAGGGCGTAGCATTGTTAAATCTATCTGTGAAGAAGTATTAGTGTAATCGTTGTGAGGTTACTTTGCCAAAGAGCAAAGTAACAAATTTATTAATAAAATGAAAGTATGTGGTCCAAAATATGCCCTATGTGGCTTAGTACTTTCTGTATGGGGTATATTTCAATTGGTGAGTTTTATTTAACAATTAATTATTTTTTAATAATTATTATATCTTTCATATATTTTACATAAATCATATTCAAGTTGTAACTATGTTTATAATGTTAGATATTTAAATTTTTATTTGTAACATTATGTAAAAATGTTATTTGATTATATATATCTGATATTTGTCATGACATTTTTTACAGGTCCTGATGGGAATATTTTTTTATATAAAGAGCGTAGCTCTGGTTGAAGACCTAAACTTTGAAAAAACTTATTTTTCTAATCAAAATGAATTCTATATAGAAGCTGAAAGGAGCTATACGCAAAATGCATACAATTGCTGGATTGCAGCATGTATTTATGTTCTTACATTCTTATTCTCCGGATATCAATTTTATTTAAATTCGAGATCGTCTCTTAGCGTTTAATAATAATAAAAATATATTTCTCATATATTGTAAATGAATTAACAATGCTGTTATAGAATAATATAATGTACTTGTATCAAGTGATTTATTATCCAGATTATTATATTATGTATATTCTATTTAAAAAAAACAAACAAGAAAGAAATCTAAATAATCAGAGAAATTTTAATTCCATTTTATTATAAACAAATCTGATTTTATATAATACATTCCATGTTCATCTAGTAATGTAAAAAAATTTGATCCTGTATATGCGCTTATGATATGTAATTACATTCTGTTGTGAATTAGAAAATATTGTCAATTATGTGCTATGTTCTTCCCTAAGATCTTACAAACTTCGTGTAAAATTTGATAGATTGTTAATTTGTACCTTATCTGCTTGTATAGATTATTATGATGTTAATATATATCTTAATTACATATATAATTAATTAGTACAACTTTCATTTTTAAAATTTTAATATTAAATTCAAAAGTAATAATTTGACAGATTAATCAAAAATTATTTACATTAATTTTTATTAATTTTATATAATTTACAAGTATTAATTATATAACAATTCAATTTTGATAACGTTTAACTTTATTGTTAAAAATGTGATATATTATATATATATATATATATAAATGCAATAACATTATGACATTATTTAATATCATATAATGATTAATTAATAATAAGGGAACAATTATTTATTTTTGGTCCAGAGTAAACAAAAATTAAGAATAAAATCTTTCTTCAGGAAAAATAATATTTTTCTGTTTTAATTTAGTCCAATCAATGGAAATCCATTTTATGTCACGTGAGTGTTTTGTATATGTAAGAATGACATATTGAAAGGTTATGTTCCTACTTGGTATGAATCATATCATATCATCAAATCATAGAATTATGATGTGGAATTGATGTCATTGCTTTATTTATTACTATTTTATAAAATTAAAGGTAAATAATACTTAATATTTTATATTATTAAAAGCATTTTTATATTTATATAATTTTAACATAACAAGGTATAAACATATAGTGATGAAATAGGTTAATTGAAAATCATATTTATTATTAACATGAAAAGAAGTGAAAATATGTAATAATTATTATTTTTTTGTGCATAGGAATATTTAAAACTTTCTTCTTACAATGCAGACCATTCGAGATGCAACAATCAACGATTACACAGAGATAGTCCAACGTCTTCCTGTCAAATTGAGATTAGCCTACGGAGTAGGACATGTATTAAATGATATTTGTGCTTCCATGTGGTTTACATATTTATTAGTGTATTTTCATTATGTATTGGGATTTAGTGCTACTCTTTCAGGAGTATTATTACTTATTGGTCAAATAGCTGATGCTGTAGCTACTCCATTTGTTGGTTTACATTCAGATAAAAATGATGATTTTTGGCTTTGTAAATATGGCAGAAGAAAAACATGGCATTTGCTAGGTATGTATAATTTTCTTTATAATCAGACTGTTGTTCTCGATTATTCATTATTTTCAATAATTGTACATTGATACGATATTATTTCTTTCAGGAACCATTTGCGTATTCTGTACATTCCCATTTATATTTTCTCCATGCATTCATTGCGAGAATGCACATCAATGGGCACAATTAATATATTATGCAGCTTTTATTATAATATTTCAATTTGGTTGGGCATCAGTACAAATTTCACATTTATCTTTGGTCGCCGAACTAACACCAACTGAACACGAAAGAACAGAATTGATAGCTATTAGGTAATGTTTTGATTTTTATCAAATACTCTTACATTTATATTGTAATATTTCTTATTAAAAATATTCATTATATATTTGGAAATAGATATAGTTTTACAGTATCCTCAAATATTCTTGTATATTGTACAACATGGGCATTACTACATATAACGAACAATGATGCTCCTGATGCTCAAATTGGACCTGGAGATGCTAACAAATTTCAAACCATAATATTATGTGTAACAGGAATTGGACTTTTTGCTTCTCTTATATTTCATATTTTTGTTAAGGAAGGAAGTATCAATAATTCGGATGGTAAGATATTTGAATCATTAACATTTGTTCACATATAAGATTTATATATTTTAAATTTCATAATTGATATTTTTAGGTTCCTTGCGTTGTAATACGAGACCTATATCAGTATTATTAAAAAATATACAATTATATCAAGCGGCATGCATTTATATGCCAACAAGATTATTTGTAAATTTGTCACAAATTTATATACCTTTATATTTACACGAATATTTAAATATGCCAGCTACGTTATTAGCTATTATACCATTGACTATGTTCATCAGTAGTTTTGTAACATCTTTAATTATAGAAAGATTAAATACTAAATTAGGAAGAAAAATATCATATTGTATTGGCATATTTTTTGGTCTTTTGGCTTGTATATGGATACGATTTGGAAATGGTTATACATATACAAATTATCAAATTTATCCGGTATCCATTTTACTAGGTACGTATAAAAATATATAGAGAATATGTTATAATGAATTATTTAGCAAATATAATATTCTAAATAAGTGTGAATTATTAGGTTCTGCTGGATCAATCATACTAGTAACCAGTTTAGGAATTACCGCTGATTTTATTGGTCAAAATACGGACAGTGGTGCATTCATATACGGATTTATGAGTTTTACTGATAAACTTGGCAATGGACTAGCTGTAATGCTTATACAATATTTGTTGGTATATTTTTATATAGACAACAAAATATATATATCATTAAATATGTAAAAATATTCATTTTTTTGTTACAGACGTAGATTTATAGTTAGTACCGATTATTACAGAAACATACTTTCATATGTTTGCGCTGGTTCTGCTATTTGTGGTCTTTTAATGATATTGTATATAAAACCATTTCCATCCCACACGGGTAAGTGTTATTAAATATTATATTAATAATCATAAATATAGATATATTTAAATAATTTCTATTATTACGTATTACAGATTACAGTACTGTAAATACGGATGGAACTACAGAAAATGTTGATACAAATTCATCTATTGTTTTTACTGTTAATGATAGAATAGATACATTCCCAACAAGACAAGAACACGTTACTTAATCGTTGATAATACACAAATGTATATAATGGTAGTATATATGTTTTAAGTGCGTTATTGCAGTGTGTAAAAAAAAGATGACGAAAATTTAAAAAAAAATTATATATATTTTAATAATATTTTTAATGAAATATATGTATGTATATATTATATGTACATATATGTGTAAATATACATATATATATAAATATTTAAATTTTCATGTTGCAATATGATGGAATAAAGATCTATACTAAAAAGGATTAATAAAAAAATAAGTCACGGAAGTTCAGCATGCGATGGTACGGTGCCTATCCTTCTAAAGGACGAATTGTTTTACTGCACGCGATCCACTACCAGGCTCTCGCTGCTAAGCTTAAATTCGATTTTCCGATATTAGTATGTTGGTCCTAGTACAGTTAGTCCCGTGTCATTGATCGCTAAACATGTTCTTAAACGAAAGCTTCGTAACGATCTATCACGGGTGCTTTTTAGTTTTGTAAAAATGCTCAGTTCGAGCAACAATCGTGATTGTTTAATTGATATATCAACAACAATGTCAAATTCTGCTGGAGTTTCTAACACGTATCTCGTACGCCCACGATTACCTTTAAGGATTTATTCGAAACCTAAAATATGTGGAAGTTATACTCATTATCCAGATTCGGCTGGTCTCTCGCGTACGAAAAGAACTAAAACTAGGTAAATATTATATCAAATGATAAATAAAATTATTAATTTTGTATTCATTGTTTAATATTGTTTTTATTTTGAATTAATATTAGGTATAGGAAAGTTCTTTATTATTTTATAAATTATCTTCTTAGATGTTTCAACTTTTTACTCGAAGATGAAATAATACAATATATTTATATATTATTATTTAAATAAAGATTTATTTTTATAGAAAAACAAATGGAGTTCAAAAAATAGATTTAAACAAAAGGAAAAGTTCGGATTACATAGAAGTGATTTATAGAGAAGCCGTTTCCAAATTAAAATATTTGTTAGCTGAAACTTATTTACCAGTGGATTCTTCTGGGTAAGAGAATTCATTCGTAATAAATAATAATTATTTATTTATGTGTTATAATGTAAATGAAAAATTATACTATACAGAAAACAACAATGTGTTAAAAATAATTATCAATCCGGTAGAATAACTAAATCTGGGAACGATATAGACGAACAAAGTTTTATAAGTGAAGGTTCAAGAATGAAAGATTTAAATAACGATAATGTCTGCTTATTACCAACACCACGTCCACTTTCCTCTAAAAGTATTCATCCATCGAAAGCTTATAGTAATTTGGCACTTTCTATTGCTGAATTACAATCTGTTCCACCAGAAATTACTTCGTATATCGAACAGCAAGAAGAATATATCGAACAAATGGAACAGGAGTCTCAATATTGTAGAAGCGAATTAACTAACTTACTTAGCAAAGTTAGAGAGGTATATTTATTTATAATAATATATTTTATCAAAAGAATTTGTAATTTTCAATAACATAAGAAATAATTTTTCTTATTCATAAGGTCATAGCTGAAAATGAAGAATTGCATAATAAAACTAAAACTGGATTTTTAAAGTATGCTCTAGACGAGCACGAGAATCGTCCTGAAAATGATTGCACTTCTAACGAGCATAGTCTTGCATGTACAAGTAGCATAGATTCCAAGATGAATAAATCATTAAAAATATTAGAAGGACCCAATATAATATTTGAGTCAAGAATTAGTGAACTGGAAGCACAATTGACTCAAGCTAAACTCGAGTTAAGAAAAGTTCAAGAAGAAAATCAACTCAATGTAAAGAAATTAGAAAGTTCTTTAAATAATGGTAACGTTGAAATATCAGCACAATTGAATCAAACTTTAAGAGCTAAATACGATACAGAAATCAAAGTGGAAGAATTACAAAAAGCATTATCTGCTATGAGGGATAGAGAAATAGAATCTAGTCAAAAAGCTAAACGTTCTATGGAAATGGCACAACAAATGGAATTTGAAAAAAATCAAGCAGAAACTGAAGTGAAAAGATTGAAGGATGAGTTGGATAGACAACATGAAAAACTACGAGAAGCTGCTCATGAAGCTAGCAGACGTATTACCGAAGAAAGGCAACAAGTGGAACGTAGATACAGTCAACAAGTTGAACAACTTTCTGCTGACATAACTTCTCAATGGAATGCCGCTAACAAATCACAATTAGAATCTGAGAAACAGCAAAGGGAATTGTTGGATTTGAAGAGAGATTTGTCTCAAAAACAAATGATCATAGATAATTTAAAAAAAGATTTGCAGAATAGAATATGTAAGTAAAATGTATTTCATTAAATTTTATGAAAAAATATATATGTATATTATAATTTTAATTACTTATATTTAATTTAGCGAGTTTACAAAGTGATCTTAATCAAGCTTTGACTGAAAAAGATATGGCTGAACAAGAAGTAATAACTGCTAAATTGGCAGCAGAAAGAAATGATAGACAGACTAAACAAGAACAAATTAGATTGCAAACGGAAATAAATGCTTACAAACAACGCATGGAAAGAGCAGATGCAGATTTAGTTCATTGTAGGCGTGAAAATTTGAGACTTTTAGAACAAATAGCTTTGTTGGAGAAAGAGGTATTATAAATAAACAAAAATAAATAAATTTATAATTAAAAATAGAACAATTTTGTAGATCAATTTAAATAGAATGATGTATTCTGAAGATTCTCAAAGAAAAGATGTAATCGGTCAAGAGAATAAAAAGGAGACGCCTACGATGAAACTGGACACGGAAACTAAACATGGTAAGAAATAAAAAAAGAAGATATCGCGCCTGTGTTAGGTATATTGTCTATGAAAAATGTTTCGTCATTTAATATTCGCTTGAAAGCATTCAATGTGTGGGAAATCGGCATGCTGACATTATGCCTAGCATGGGCAGGAATACAGTTAGTCAGTTTATTAAAAATTGCTTTTTGATATTACTGCATTTCTCAGTTGCAACGGTTGGTGATCTAGAGGATGCCTTGAATAAACAAGCTAAACTAGTCTCTCAATTGACTACCGAATGCCAATCTCTCACACAACGTTTGGAAGCTAACAACATTAAGCACAAGTATATTTTTAGCTTTGCATAGACTAAAATTTATTATTATATTTTTCTAATCACATTAAATTTGAATCATAAAGTTGAAATTATTTTATAAAAAGTGTATAGCTTAGGGTTTATATCTCGAGCTATTCTGTGTTGACAGAGGAGATCAATGATGGGGATAGAAGACTTGGAAATACAGCTTCTTCGTCTTCAAACAAGAAACGTATTGTTAAGGTTGATTTGAAAGTTAAAGTTATTCCTAAAAAGAAGTTAGATTCTTCAAAGATGCCTCTATCAACACAGTAATAGAACGTATGTTACTTTTAACAATTATCTTTACCATTATTATGAATTATGTATGAATACTTTGAAAAACCTTACTTTTATTAGGGAAGAAATGGCTGCCCTACAAAGTAACGTAGAATACTTATCGAATAAGATAAAGGATTCATTTCATAATCAAAAAGGTAATCTGTTTAGTCCTTAAAAAATATATATTAACAAATATTATAAAATTTATATCAAAATATTTGAAATGTTAATAATTTTTAGCACAATATAATATTAATGCATCTTATAACTCACCGGATCAATTAAATCAAACGAATGTAATGAATCAAAATGGTAATACAAATTCTCATAATTTACAAAACACAGATTACGAAATAAATCAAATGCAAAATGAAAATGACAATGACAACAGAGAAATTTATTCTAAAAAATTGCAAAAGAAAGATGATTTAGATGAAAGATATGATCACTCGAATCAACATGAATATAATTTAGGAGGCTACATCAATAATAATAATAGTAGTAATAATAGTAATATATATAATGTCGAAGATCAGTCAATGGAAGATAAAAATGAAGAGCAAGAAAAACATTTGACTGACGATCAAAATGTAATAGATAATACTAACCTAATAGAATCTTCTTATGATCAGTATGGAGAATATGATGAGTCACAATATCAAGAACAAGAATTTAAGGATAATGATCAATATAAAGAACAGGATAATACACATGATATGGCACAATATTCTGAACAAGAATATCAGGAAAATCATACTACAATTAGTCCTAGCAACGAATATACACAATAATTTGTATTTCTTTTTTCTATAGCATTTAAACACATTTATTGTATTATTAGAACGTGCAAAAATATTACAAAAAGACATAATAAAATTAGTATTAAAATTGATCCTACACAACATCCATTTTATTTTTCAATATTATATAGAGATTCGTTTTAATTCAAATTTGTATAGTATGGCGGTGAAAGAAAAAGCCAATTAAATCACAGTTGCCTTGATTGTTTGAATTTAAAATGGTATTAATCAAATTTCAATTATTGAATAAAATTTTCATTCTTTTTTTATTTTTTAATTGATAAAAAAATTATTGTTAATGATATTTATTAAATATTAATATTTAATTTGAAATAATTACAGATTTGACTATTTGTAATAAATAATATATGTACGATAATTTAGATTATTAATTGCTAATTTAAATCACTATTGACGTTTCGATTTCTTTTTTGAAAAAAAATGGTCGATAATTTAGATAGTGAACGTGAAAGTGATCAAGAGGATTAAATATTCATGAAATCGAGGACAAAAGGTTACATATTTTAAACTTATATACTTAATTATTACATCGTTTTTGTAATAATAGTCATTTCAGTAAATATTATATCGATATATAATAACTTATTGAAAAAGTTGTTAACGTAACCTTTTTTTTTATTCCAACTATGGATAAACATTTTTATGAATTCATTATTATTATATAGCTTTCAAATAAGTAATATTGATCTCTCTCTTGCATATCTGCATCAAAGTAGAAATATAATTGGTTTAATATTTTGAAAATATTTGTCATTCATTTGTTTTAAATATTAAATTAAAAATTATACAGAGAGATGTATCATTAAACTAACAATCTTTAAATTGGTTAAATTCAACGATGTTACTAACTAGTATGACGCATACATTTCTTCATTGATGTATTTGCAAGAGAAAGAGAAAGAGAAAGAGAAAGAGAGATAAAGGGAGAGGCATCCTTAGCACATATTGCCTTTGACATAATATCGTTATTTCAGAGAAGCTGATTAAGAAGCGCTCGGTTTACGATGTTTGCGGAACATGTCAGTCTTTCTCTGGTCTCACCAATATGCGCATGCACGCTGAAACTACGTGGGAGGAGCTGGAACAGACTTCGAGCAGCTACCAAGGGATCTTCTCTCTGACGCCCCCTCCCTTTATATACAATTCAGGATGGCTATGTATTATTTGCTACGTGTATGTGTCTGTCTGTGTGGACTACATCAATGTAGGTAAGTAAACATCATTGAAACACATTCTCCAAATTAATTTAACAACAAATTATACAATATGTGTTGCATCACAAATAAAACATATTTATTATTTTATATTTTATACCAAATACTACTTTTGATAATATTATTTGTTATGAAATGTAAAATTTTCTTCTAATATTATTATTTTTTTTAATTTTACAGTTATAATACATCCCAGTTATTACTAAAATAAACTCTGTATATATCAGGTAAGAAAATTCGTGTCTTTTTCATTGAACAAAATAATAACAAAATTTTCTTATTTATTTAATATTAACAAAGAATAGACATACATATATATTCTAAAACATAAAGTAATCAAAATATATAATTTTACTAAAAATAAATAAAATTATTT
Source organism: Polistes dominula (assembly GCF_049000335.1). NCBI lineage: Eukaryota > Metazoa > Arthropoda > Insecta > Hymenoptera > Vespidae > Polistes > Polistes dominula. The sequence goes on from NW_028300899.1 coordinate 6,529,503, forward strand.
AAGGATTATCCTCGAAACGACACGAACGTTCCCGAACATCATCAAATATTTGCATCAATGAAAATTCGACGATGAATTAAAAAATTCTAGAAGATTATTTTTCTTCAATTTTGAAATCAATTTGTCAGAAGATTTCGTAGAAAATGTTCCGAGGAAATCTCGCATGAGAAATTTCGTTTATACGGTGACTTTTTTGTAGAAGGAAAATCTTCTTCCTCTTTTATATATATATATATATATTCATATATACCATGCATATACGTATACGTATGCACGTGTATAGTCGTCGGCAAATGAGAAGGGGTGGCCTCGAGGCTTGGAGGCCAGGGGTTGAAGCCATTACCGTCACAAAGCTACCACTAGATTGCCGTTGGGTCTCTCATCCTATTCTCTCTTTCTCCTCCCATTTTCTCTCTCTCTCTCTCTCTCTCTCTCTCTCTCTATACCACTTTATTCTATCTATCTATCTCTGTTACTCCTTTACTTCTTCCCTTTCTCTCCTATTACCTGTTCTTCCATGTCTCTTTTCCTCCTGTATTCTCTTGATTCACCTTACCCGCCATTTTCTTCTCTCTCTCTATCTCTCTCTCTCTCTCTCTTGTTCGCTTGCTTCGTTCGCATTCATGATTTGAATTCAATTGCCTTTTATCTGCTATCCTGGGCTCTGAGTCGCTGATGATAGAATCGTCGAGATCAGAGAATCTGTTACGTCCTATATAGATGTAGATATATTATATATATATTTTCTCTGTCAATCCCTCACTTATATTTCATCCTCTCTCTCTTTTTCTATCTTTTTTTTTGTCCATGTTCATTTTTATACCAAAAGAAAGAAGACTTTTTCCTCCTCCTACCCCCCGTTAATTTCGATAAAGAGTAATTTAATAGAGTAATAATAAAGTTAGTTTGATTTTTAAAATTTTCTAGCAAACACGTTATCGTATTCATATTATAAAATAGAATTCCAATTTGAAGTATAATCTAAGGAATTTGTATTTTTTTTCTTTAAATAGAAAATATGTAAGAATGATGTGAAACAAGGTCACGTTTACGATTAGTTAAGGTTTTTGAAAAATCTGATACAATTGTTATATATGAAAAAGATAGAAATATATGAAGTCACAAAGGATTTGAAAGATACAAAGAAATCTAGAGCAATGTTCGTTATTTATACAATGGAAAATGGATGAAGCAGAAATAGAAGCAGGAGAAGAAGATGATGATGAATAAGAAGAAGAAGAAGATGATGAATAAGAATAAGAAGAAGATGATGAATAAGAAGAAGAAAATGGAGGAATTCGTCAGAAATATCGTTTTCGTTTGACAAACGTTTGATCTTTTCTTTTCTTGACCCTGAACACAGACATTAGGAATGATGTCGCGTGGCGTTGACGAATCTGTTTAGTCCTGTAATAATGCCATACCATTCTCATCCCTTCTTTCTTACCGTTTCTCAAAAAGGAGAAAAAAAAATCTACGTGGGTTTAAATTTATAGTTAGTTAAAAAATGTACACACAAGACATGAATGATAAAACTACTGTAAGAGAACAATATCTGCAGAGGTTACGTTCTTTTCCTAAAAAAAAAAGAAATAAAAAAAAAAAGAAAGAAAAGGTTATACAAGAAAAAACGTGTGATGCTGCCGTAAAATGATTAAAAGGATAAAAAGTCAGGAAAAAGGAAGAAAAAAAAATCAAAAGGGGATAAAAAAGGGAAAGGAAAAGGGGAAAGAAAGGAAAGGGGGAAAAATAGCGATAAAAAAAAGAAATAAAAATTTTTCAAGGAAATATGTTTTCTAATATTCAAGAAGTCCTTCATTTGAAATAAAATCAGAAAGTGTGAACGATGTAATAATAATAATACGTGAGATTTTGAAATTCAATCGATAGATACAGTTAAAATCTATAAAAAGAAAAAAGAAAAAAAGTATTTGTGAAGTGTAGAAATTGCTCTGATTTTTCATGAATTTAAAATGTAGACAGAATAGAATGAGGAAGAAGAAAAAAGAAATAAGAAAAAAAAAGATTAAGTAGCGGTATATCCTTGAAGCCACGCGCCTTTGGTGCATCCAGGCAAGAATTTTATGGTCTTCCATAATGAAGGACTGACTGATACAAGTTTTTTTGCTTTTTGTATTTCGTTCCTCCCCGTAGCTTGTAAATGGTTTCTCTTATTTTCTTCTTTTTTTCTTGGACCTTTTTTTTTTATTTGTCTATCTCTTTTACTCCTTCCTCTACCGTTTTCATGTTCCCAATAGGATCTATAGGTGACTACTGAGTTCTGATGTCCTATAGTCACGTTTTATATCCACTAGGACAATGTTAAAGTTTAGAAAAATTGCGAAAATCTAGGATTTCCAATAGAAATCGAAATAGAAATCTTGTAATAGTACATAAGGATATTTATGACAATATAATCCTTGTTTTCGATAGTATTTTAATTTTATTATTTCCTTTATTAGGCTCCCGGAGTGTGACCATCGAAAGTGTAGAGAAACGAAACTTCTAAGGGACACAACTTGTATCGTAAGCGTGCCGTTACAAGACTATTTTTACATAAGGTAAGCTTTTTATATAAAATTTATTCATTTATTTGTATCGGACAGTTATTTATTAGAAACAAAATAAGATTAGGAAGAGAAAGTTTTGATCGAGTTTAATTAACATTCATTTATTACTTTGTTTAATATTGAAGCTAAATATTTAAAATACGTTTCTTATACGTTGAACGACGAGATAAATATCATCGTATCGTCCATTTTTTCGTTGACTTCTCATATTAAAAAAACATAATCAAACAGTCGAGTATACATAATTATATTATAAACTATATAGATAGATAGATAGATAGATAGATAGATATTTGACTTTGTATACTTTTTATATCATCTAACACGTAATCTTATTTTATATCGTTTAAATAATCGACATATATAATCATTTCTCAACGACTTGTTCTCTTATCTTGCTATTATAACAAAAAATGATAGTTCAATTATAATTGTATTATATAATATTATATTTAAAATATATAAAATATTATATAACTTATTATATAATTTTATTAATAAAATAATTTATTATAAAATACAAAAATAATATAATTTATTATATAATATTATATTTTAAATATATATATTTAATTTAATTATTATATATTATTATTTAATTTAATATTATTTTAATATTAATATTATATTAATTATATAATAAATTATATAATATCATATATATATATTTATTATTATAAATATTATATTAAACTTAAACCACATTTTGTCGGTAAAATGCAAGTGTAAAAAAAACTACTCCCACGCGGTAGAAGAATATATTTATGCGCTCTAATATCCGGCGAAACGATATATCACGAAACTTTGCTTTTTGTTGAGAGACAAAGAAAAAAAAAAGGAAAATAAAATAAGAGAGGGAGAGAGAGATAGAGAGAATACAATTCTCGCCATAGATAGTGGTCGTGTGGCGTACGTCGAGGATATGACACACGACTATACGACGAGGAGAATACGCGGACAAGGACGACGACGATGAGGATAAGGATGAGGATAAGGATGAGGATAAGGATGAGGATAAGGATGAGGAAGAGAAGGCGACGAGAATACTGCAGAGAAGTGGTGGGTAGGGTGGGGAGAGGGTGTGTACACATAAACGGTGTACGAGCGTTAAAGCGGCTTTGCGCCGATAGCGGCACCTTTGATCTATCCGTTGCGTACCTCAGCACGTCCCCACCCCACTCATTCAACCAGCGATCCCCCACCTCTTCCCTGTCACTGGCATAAAATCGTGAAACGTGCCGACGAAGGTGTCGTACGAGGGCATATAAAGTCGTGTAAGTAAATCTTTCATATGTGTTACATGTGTTTACGTGTGTGTATATGTTTATATCTATCTATCTATCTATCTATCTATGTGTATGATGCGTCTCTCTCATGCTTATCCAAGTCACATAGTGTGTGTGTGTGTGTGTGTGTGTGTGTTGGGATATGCGTGTGTAACATGTGCGTGTGCGTGTATGCAAGAACACGCCCGTAACGTATCGAGAAACAGACGACGGAAAAAGCCGATCTATTTATCCTCTCTCTTTCTTTCTTTTTATTTTTCTTATACGATACGATACGGTTACGATACGATACGGTTACGATACGATACGATACGATACGATACGATATTGCCGTTTTTCATTCGCGATCTTATTGTTAGTGTATAACTTCTACAGAGGATATTATTATTCCCATATAACTGCCGCGGTATCGTTTGTGTTTTCAATTTTTATTTTCATAGGGTTTTTTTTTATTTTTTTTTATTTTATTATAATATCCTTCTATCTTTCGCTTGATCGATCGATCCTTTTATTACCTTCGGATCTTTTACTCTGATCCTTTCTGTTTCCCTTTTTTTCTATTTGTTCTTTTTTTTATTTACATAAATGTATGTTAGATTTACTTGGAAACGTGTTAATATTCAAGGAACACGGATATTTTGTTTATATTTTTATTAAATTTTTTAAAAGAATACACACACAATTCTCTCGTTGTGTTTTCATTTTTAATGATGAAAGAAAAATTGTTCGCATTTTTTAAATTAATTTTGTCATTTGAAAAACAAATGTTTTATTGATTTTTATTCAATTTAATTTATACACACATACATACACACGTGTTTTATTTTCTAGTCACTTCATTGATATTTTTAATCCTGTTCATTCATGTTGGAAATATCGGAAGGACGGCGGAACGTTTGATTTGATTTTTATGTATTTTTTTTTTATTTGTGATTTGGTAGCTCGAATGATCGTAAGGATTATGATAACACGATTGATAGATAGTGTTCGGTAACAAATGAACTTCCTGTTATAGTTTATCGTTTATTAAATACTCCAAATTATTATTTATATATAATTATTTAGATTACAGTTAAATGCAATCATTATAATAATCATTATCATAATTTTCATCATTGTCGTCATAGTTGTCGTCGGTCGTCGTCTTTGTCGGTTTAAGTTGCCGACGGTATTGCAATTTATACCGATCGTAATTTAAGATACAAAGAACGTGCTTTAGATTTATTATACCTCTTATCAAGCATTGATCTCCATAATGATATCAACTTCAAAAACAAAAAATAATAATAATAATAATAATAATAATAATAATAATATCTAAATGGTTTTAAGAAATATAAGGGTTTCCAAAGAAAAAATCAACTTACATGGAAATAGATTGATTGATCGACACGGTAGCAGGAAAGTGTTAACCTCTGAATCGACAATATTCGATAAAAGTATGATAACGCGTATCGGTTTTACTGTCAGCGAATCATTTATACAGGATGGTGTGATTTTTTTAGATTTGGTTAACGGGTATGAATTCTTACTGCAAAATCCGTTGAAATTTTGTGATAATAAACGGTAGGAAAACGTTTAGAAATTATTTTATAACAATTATTAATAATATTATAAATAAAAAATAAAAAATAGTCATCATGGTTCTTACCTATACATTCTTATAAATAATATATATATATGTATGTATATATTATATATATAATAGTTTATATATTATATATATAACTAACAAACAAATAATATATATATATATATATATATATATATATATATATATATATAATATATAATATATGTAAAAATATAATATAATATAATATAATATAATATAATATATATATATATATATATATTTTTTATTTTTTTTTATTTTTATTTTTTTATACTAAATAAATTGGTTTTATATATTTTTCTTTTTCTTGTTTCTTTTTTATGAGAGTTCAAAAAGAAAGATGATACATCTTAGGTTGTGTTTTGTTTAGAAATATTTCGTTCGATAGAATCTTACAAATTTTCTTACCTCGAGTGGCGGAGAGAATATCTGGGTATATATATATTTATTTTTTTTTTTCTTTTTTTCAAAGGGAATAAGCAAACTCCTTATAATTGGTTGCTTCGGTGTGAAAAACGTTTTGAGAATCTTTCAAATTTATCGACTTCTCACTTGAGCGTGTGATATATATATATATATTAGGGTGATTCAAAAAGATGACTTATTTTTTTTTTTTCAAGTGCCACTGAAAAATGGGTTGCTAGACACCTTAAAACAATTCTCACCAAATATGAGCTCTTAATTTTAATAGGAAGATCCTCCGCATCGCAGTTTTTTATTTTTTTTTCAGTCCAATAGATTAAAATTCATACCTCATTATTTATTGATTGTACAGAAATGTACAATCTTTTACTTGTGTTTATTATTATTAGATTTTTTAAGTTATATGGTGATAAATATTATCGAGTCATCAAATTCGATACGTTTATATAAAAGAAGATAAAAAAAACAATAAAAAAGAAAACTTATATGATGAAATTATATTTCATTGAGAGAGGGTACTCACAAATTTAAAACAAATTGAAAGAATAATGTGTATATCGTATTGAAAAGGGTGACTGAGTAGGGGTGAAGGTTCAAGGATTAATTTTTAAACGTTTCTAAATATTAATATGTATTTGTATGTTATTTTATTCGTGTGAGTTTTGCGAGAATTTATTTATTGCTTTGTAACATAGAAATTATTCGAAGTAGGCATATATGACAACCCCCATAAGAAGAAAGCAGAAGCAACATCAACGGGGGCGTCTGGTTCCGTCGCTGAGACTAAGCAGATGATAGCATTTTTTGAAAAGGAGGACTTCAAAACAAACAACTTACAGAAATATTTTGTCATGATACAGTTAATTGAACATCTTCTTTCTATTTGGATCATTCGTGGTGTTAAAGTGTTTCCAATCAAAAAAAGAAAAAATATAGAATTTATATATTAAACATGGGGTGCGGGTTAAATTTGTGGATTATTATTTTGTTATTTTTATTTTTTTCATCTATGACAATTGTATCGATGATCATCACGGTAAATTTTTAAATTAAAAACAAACTAAATTATTTTATTGCATGATACGTGTGTGTGTGTGTGTGTGTGTGTGTGTGATTTAGGTTATTTTTAAAAATATTTGCTGTTTTATTATTTTAATTTTTTTTAAATCACAATAAAACAATTATCCAAGATTATTATTTTTTTTTTTATTTCATATTTAAGGAGTTGCAATTTACAATGTTTTTTTTTTCAAGAAGTTTCTATTAATTTATTTTGCAATAAATATTTATTTATAATAGAAAAAGTTGAATATAAATTTTAGGTAGCAAAATAATTTGTAGATAAAGTCAATTGTACTTTCCCGTTTATTTCTCTCTCTCTTTTCTGTACCGAAAGTTGTTTACGTAAATGAAGAAATTCATACCATAAAGTTTTAATGTGAAATCCATAAAAACCTTACAATAAAAATAGAACAATAACTTGCTCTCTTATTGCGTTGCACACAATAAAAGAAACGAACACACACACCCCCCCCCCGCCCCACACACACACAATTCATCCTTCGAGAAAACAGGAAGTTGGGGTATATTTTCTATTTTTCTTTTCTATCATTACAGTAGCAATCAATATGATTCTGTAAATTGTTAGAAAAAATATTACAATAGTCGTAACATTTCCTTTTATTTGAAAAATAGAACTGTAACAATCTTTTCAATTCTTCTTTCAACATTTTTTTAAATTTTTTTCTTTTAAATCCTGTGATAAATAACACAAAAAGCAACAAAAACATGAAAGAAAAAGAAAATATTCGATTGCTCGAAATAAAATTGGGGCTCAAAAAAAGAAAAAAGAAAAATAGGAAAAAAACAAATCTTCTTCGATTGATTTTTTTAAAGGTATTCCAAAATAATATTTCACGCGTTAGAATTTTATTGAAAATTAAAATATACGTCCCCCCACACCTCTAAATGCGTATAAAAAAAAGATAACGAGACCAACGTTGTTTTGTTCGATAAAATTGAAAAATGAAGAAGAACGTTAACGATCCATTTGCCTTGTGAAATTTTATATAAAATTACACACATACACATACATGTACTACTACACACGCGTGCAGTAGTAGAGCGTATAAAAAAACATAAAACAGGTACAAAAAATAAAAAACCCAAGCAACGGTGGACAATGGAATTATGTGACAAATATTTTCTATCCAGGTAGTTGCAGCAGCATCTGTTAAACGTTTATTTTCCATTTTGTCGTTGCATGTAGAATACGAGAAAGAGAAAGAGAGAAAGATAGATAGATAGATAGATAGATAGATAGATAGATAGATAGATAGATAGATAGAGAGAGAGAGAGAGAGAGAAAACGTTTTTGGTAGAAACGCGCAGGGGCGGCTGGTGAAATAATCAACGAAAACCAATTACCATTTACAATCTGCATATCTAACTATCGGCGAATCTATCTCTCGTAGTAGATATTTCTGGTTCCCCTACTCCCACAACCCTTACCCCCACTTTACTCCCAACCCCCCACTCTCATCAATTTTTCCTCTCTTTACCCCCTTTCTCTCGTATGTGTGATGAAATGTAATATTTAAGGTTAGGTTATTTTAGCGCATGTTTTTGCACGCGTCTGCATTGAATTCCATAAAAATAAATGCACTATAAAAATTTTATTTCAATGAGTACTAATCGGGGGAGGGGAGAGGATGATTAGAAAGTTAGAAGGGAAGGGGTTTCAATTATAAATTTCATAATTGTTTGACATATTTTTTTCTCGTTGGAAAGGTTATGAAGCGTATATTTTAGCTCTTGTCTGCATTGAATTCAATGAAAATAAATGCACCATAAGAATTTTATTTCAAGGGGGGTGGATGAGTTATACATTTTATAATTGCTTGTCTTTTTGTTTTTCTTGTTAGAATATTTTCTAATATTTCATTATTATTATTATTATTATTATTTTATTTTAATGAAAATACGAAAGAATTAACACGTTCGATTGCCACATGAATTTTTTAGGGAAATTCCCGTCAGGCCACAGGGGTTACTTTGTATTGAAAAACGTGAACGTGTCAGCCACCGATGGCTGACGTGGTGCTCAACATATTAATGGTAATATCGTTTTACGATTTTGGTTTTATTTTTGAAAAGAATAAAAGTCATGGTGAAATTTGAGAACGTTTTTTTTTTTAATTATGTTTAATGTACGTACACATCGAATATCATGTACGTGTATGTGTGTGCTGGTAATAGAAGAGAGGAAGTAGTTTTATAAACAGAAAGATAACTTTGGGTACATCGACAAATTTGATTTTTGCGAGAAAGATGACGAATGGATTTATTTTAAAGTCTTAGAAAAAAAAAGAAAAGAAAGAAATAGAAACTGTTAAGATAATATTGACTATTTTATCTGTAAACGTTTAAGAGAAGAGTTCGAAAAGATTATTTTTTATTTTTTGGCTGAAGGAATCATTGAAGGATAAAAATGTCGAAATACTTTTCATTCTATGTGTGTGTTTCATGAGTATACGCGACCTCGTAGTATGTGTATGTGTGTAAGAGAGGGTGTCAGAAACGATTTTAGTGGGAAAACATTTTTTTCTTTCAATTCCCCTTTTTTTCTTTTTCCCTTTTTTTCGAAGGCCATTTCGACAGATGAATCCTCGAAGGAGAAGATATCCTTGATAAATAAATTTTTATATTGTTTCTTTGAATCTTAGCACACGCGTAAATCATCAATTAATGTCTTTCTCTCTCTTCTTTTTATATGTATACAAATTAATTTACACACGTAGAAAGGATAAAAAAGAAAAAAATATTAATCTTCGTACATGTTGGTAGTATGAAAAGAAATGAAAAGAAAGAAAGAAAGAAAAGAAAGAAAGGAAGAAAGTTCAAAGGAAGATAGTATAAAAAAAAAGAAAAAGAGAAAGAGAAAGATGATGGGGATAGCAAAATTAAAAAATAAAAAATAAAAAAAAGGGAAAAGAAAAACTAGGATTACTCCACCCTACTCGCGTTCGTAATTCGATTCCCGCGATTATTCGACATCTGCCCTTTGAGTAGGAAACTGGGAAAGTCAAGAAGTAGTAGTAGTAGTAGTAGTAGTAGTAGTAGTAGCGTAGCTAGAGATATCTAGAACATTATACTAGATAATCTTGAAAAAAAAAGTTCTCTCTTTCTCTCACTCGTTTATCCTAGCACACTCGTGGATAGTTTTTTTTTGGTGTCGAAATATTGCCAGAGACGCATTTGAAACTACACATCTTCACATAAATAGAGTGAGGTCTTGAGAAAAAGTAGCTTAAGTTAGATAGGAGTGTTAGTAACCACTTGAAAAAGTGTCAGATTAAAGTGGCTGTTAAGGAATTTCAATGAATTTACGATTATCGATTAAATAAATTCAACTGAAGAAGTAGAAGAAGAAGAAGAAAAAAAAAGAAAAAGTGATCTTATAATTCATGAATAGAAATTTTCTCTGATCTAATTTGTCCTTGAGATTTTCTTTTACTGTCCTTTCTTCTCTTTTCATTCTTCCATCTTTTTCTTCTTTTTCATTTTTTTCCTTTACAAGATCCCAATTTACGAATATATAGTTCACACGAAACATCCTTAGAAACTGTTCTCTTGTGACAAAATTCGAGGATTCTTTTAAAACGGTGATATATATTCTTTTTTTTCTTTTTCTTTTTCTTTTTTTCTAACCTAAAAGAAGAAGAACTTCTTAAGAGAGATATCAGTTTGAAAATTTATTTTTGTATAAACATATTAACGTTTGTAAATCTTCTTTAAGTGGACAGAGAATAATAATAATAATAATAATAATAAGTGTGTTGTGTTGAAATAATTAATAAGTGTAAAAAAAAAAAAAAAATAGAAATAACACGTTTATGCATTGTACCAAAATTGCCTAAATTTCAATTCTATTTTCTTTTTTTTACCTAAATTTCTTAGAAAATATATATATATATATATATATATATATATATATATATATGTTAAGATATTCAGAGATAAAAATCAGTACACATGAAAGTTTAATGATGAATATCTTTTGAACGCCTAATTTAATCGCCAAAACATAAAACACCATTTTTATAGAGCATCTAATTTCCTACAAAAATTTGTATTGTGCACGTTTTAATAGTCATTTATTGTCGAGTTATAAAATTCATAAACAAAAATGAAATTTGTTTAAAAATCATCAAATTTAAATCTTCAATATCATTCAAATGGTGAGGTTTACGAAAAAAATATAAGATACCTTTTTTGTAGAGCATTAAATTTCCTACAAAATTCGTCTAGAACACTTTTCTGTACAATCAATAAATAATGAGGTATGAATATTATTCTATTAGACTGAAAACAAATAAAAAACTGCGATGCGGAGGATCTTCCTATTAAAATTAAGAGCTCATATTTGGTGAGAATTGTTTTAAGGTGTCTAGCAATCCATTTTTCCGTGGCACTTGAAAAAAAAAAAGTCATTTTTTTGACCCACCCTAATATATATATACGTTATATATACTATTTATTATATAATAATATTATAATGTATATAATATATAATATATGTGTATATATATAAATGTGTATATTATATGTGTTATAACGTAACCATTGATATAACATTGAAAATGTGAGTGAAAGAGAGACAGAAAGAGTGATAGATAGATAGATAGATAGAGAGAGAGAGAGAGAGATGAGAAAGTAAAGTGGGGTTTGCAAAGACGTTTTTGAAAGAGTAAGAGAGACATATGAATAGATATAGAGATAGATATAGATAGAAGAAGAGTAAATGAGACAGAGAGAGAGAGAGAGAGAGAGAGTGAGAGAGAGAGAGAGAGAGGGGTAGAGAAAGGGGGTGCTCGCAATTGAAGTAAAAAGGTGCTCTGAGTGGGTGTGTCTGCCTGATGGAGCTCGAAACTAAATTAACCACCCCGCCTGGGGCCTCGTGATCTCGTCGCAACCTCATCTCCTCGTCCATTATATTTGTCTTTGTATGCTAAACATTTGCGAGATTATACGAGCCACTCTCCAACAGCAAGTGTTCTCTCTCTCTCTCTCTCTCTCTTATTATTCTTTTTCTATTTCTCTTCCTCTTTCTCTTCTCATCCCTGTGATCCATTTCTTGTTGACATTTTTTTCCCCAAGTTTTTTTCCCAGTTATCGCAAAACGATGATCTTCAGACAAAAAATGAAAATAATAATAATAATAATAATAATAATAATAATAATAAAAGTGTGAAATTGAATTAATAACCTAAAATATTTTATAGAAACGGAATAGTTTATTATTAACCGTATTCTAATAATAAATTATATTTAATAATTAATATTTTTGTTTCTGTGAATATAATTTAATAATTTAATATAAATATTACAATACTTTAAGATAATATTAATAAACACGTATATATACGTCGAACGACTACGCTAGTAATTTTTACCAAACGTACATATACGTCCATGATACTCAAAGGGTTAAATAGTTAAAAATAGTGTTATTTATGATAAAAATAATAATCGGGAATTTTCTTTGATCTTAATTTAATTTATCGAATGTTTGAACGAGTAATTGAACGAATTGTTGAGGTTAGAATTTGGGATGTTAAAAATATATTAAAAAAAAATAAAATTAAATAGTTTTGAAAATGTGTAGTAGCAGATTAAGTATTTGATAAAAAAAATTAGATAACAGTTTTTAATAATATTATATATATTTATTTATACGTTATCATAGAAAAAAAAGATATTATATTGACATAAAAAAAAATATGAATGATGTTAAAAGATATGAGATCTTAAATATGCAATTGCTTACAATATATATATCATTTTTATCGCTTGTTTATAATAATTTGTTCGATTTCGATTAAATCATAATAATATTAATAATAATGACGTCATTGAGGTAGAAGGAGTGGGGGAAAGGGAATGGATGAAAAGATCCGTTGAAGAAGTGCGACGAACGGTGTCGGCACGTTTTATTCTTTGGTGTCATACTGTCTGCACAGTGTCATAAATCGATAAGCTCGTTTTACCGTCGTTCGTTCTTATCGATAACGACGACTACGACTACGACGACGACGACTATGATGGTAGACCGCATTCATGTTATCAAATGTGTGGCGCATACAAAACCATTTTGCCTCCGTCGCCGCCTTTACTTGTCAATCTCTTTAGATTTTTTTTTTTATTCTATCTTTTTTACTTTAATGCTTTTTTTTCTTCTTCTTTTTATTTCTTCGTACATACCGAGTAAAGTGATACTAATCTATATCCAAGTAACTATAAGTAATACAAATTTTGAACGGTGGTATCAAACGAATCGCAGGAAGTAGAATTTTTCTATAGAAGTTGGTCATTCTTAGAAATGATGTGTTAATATTTGATCTTGTCTTTGTTCTTTTTATTTTTTATTTTTTTTAATAGTATTTGCTACACGTTTCTATTTATAAATTTATAACAAATAAAATTTATATATATTATATTTATAATATTATATAATATTATTTAATAATATAATATATATTATTTAATTAATTAATAATATATATATATAAAATAATATAATATTAATATATAAATAATATTATAAATATATATAATAAATATAATAAAATATAATATATATAATATAATATAATATAGTAATATATATATATTTATATATATATATATTTTTGTTTAATTATTACTCAAATTGGATATGTGTTGGATTGATTAGTCACTCGTGATGTTGAGAGAGAGAGAGAGAGAGAGAGAGAGAGAGAGAGAGAGAGAGAAAAGATATATGAATGTACAATAAAAAATTTTGAAATAATTTTGAGAAATATTTGTCATGTATTTAAGATAGCTCTCATTGATGTCAGCCGAAAATGAATTTAATCAACCAAACCTTTTTTTTTTATTTTTTAGATATTTAAAAAAATAGAATTAGAGTGAGAGAGAGAGAGAGAGAGAGAAAGAATATGATTCGAGTGGTGTCAATAAATGCTACCAGAGACTTCTTATCTCTCTCTCTTTCTCTCTTTCTCTTTCTCTTGTGTTCATGCACAGCAGTCGTGTCGGCGAATCATCAAAAGAAATTGGACGCTGATAAATCAAGTGGGTTCTTTAAGAAAATTAATTGAAGATAAAGTCAGTGACTAAAGTCCCACCGTGTATGTATCGTCATGAAAGTCAAGCAAAGTTATTATTGTTAAAAACGTTTATTATTAGAAAATACATTTCTTACAATTTGAAACGAGTGAGATAATTAAATTGATAAAAGTAAATAACGTCATTCGTTGCGATGATTAGACAACAACAACAAAAAAGCACACTCACGTGAAATATGACGTATTTCGTTATAAAAAAAAAAAGTAAAAAGTATTGAAGTCAAGCTTCTGCTATTTCGATTTACACAATTTTTTCTTTTTTTTCTTACTTTATTATCTATCAAGGATTTTAGATAAGAATTCTTACAAATTCCTGGGACAAGATTTCTTCAAGTTTTGTTTTTTTACTTACAAAACGTTATAACCCATCATCGTTCATGCTATGGAAATCCCAACTGTATACACATTAAGTTTCCATTTCATTACTGTATAACTTATCGTTTTTTAAAATGTTAAAAAACACTTCTCTCCAATTGGTTAATATATTATATTTACATAGATCCTAAAAATAATACGTAATCAGTATAATTATGACCGTATATATCAAATAAATCATAAAATAAATGTTCTCATCATCATTATACTATATACTATACTATATACTATAAATATAACGTGTACTATATACTATATACTATATACTATATACTATATATTATATATTATAAATATAATCTATACTATACGTTATACATACTACTACTACGTGTATCATAATTTAACCAAATTAAAAAAAAAAAAACAACAAATAAAATTAAAAAAAATTCAACGATAATTGAGTGTGTCATCAAAAATACAATTTTGTTTAATATTTTATACATATTATAATATATTGCTAAAAAAAAAAAGGGACCAACACATCTCACCGATATTTACACTGTCTCTTTACTATACAATTAATAATATGATAAAGTGAAATAGAAGGGGTGGGGTGGGGGGGATAGAGTTATCCTCTTTAGGAGTCGTCGACAAATGAGATTGTAAATGTGTATATCTCCCCTTGTATACGTGTTCGCGTGCGTGTATATATATATATATATATGTATGTATAATGCAGAAGCAGGAATACCGAGGAGTAAGCGTCGCGACGCCCTGGGGGGACCCTAGAGACAGAAGCTCCGCCCTGTGGAGTCGTGCGCCAACCGGTGCGGTAGGAGGGGCCTCATCATGTCGCCTCCAAGGACAGGTAGTCAACTAAAGGCAAGCCGTACAACTTCCGCTACGCTCCTCAACTAAACTTTAGTATTGCTTGGGCTCTTGTAATAGAAAGAAGAAGAAGAAGAATCTTCTTCTTCCTACGTTCATCTTATTATTATTTTTCTTTATTCTTATACCATTTGTAAGAATTTGTTCTTTTAACATATATTTATAATAATATTGTAAGTTTGATTAACCTATTTACTTCCAGTAGTACTATATATATATGCATAAGAAGTGGATTTGATATTTTTTGTGAATTATATAAGAAAAAAAAACCATGAGGAATGGACCCTAACAATGTGATCTCGAGATTGAAGAAAAATAAAAGTGTAAGAGTGTCGTGAAACAATTTGAATTAGTTTAAAAGGACAATTATTCGTTAAATTATTTTGTTAATATAAAATGCAGACTAAAATGGAACCTCTTACGCCACCGCATACCCCTCCGTCGGTAGAAAGATCGATTCAACATTTACAAATGACATCTACAGTATCGTCATCTGGTTGGATTAGATCTCAACAAATTTCTGGAAGATTTATTCATCATCATCAACAACATCAACAACAACAGCAACAACAACAACAAAATATTGGTGGTTATCAAGCAACTGCATTTTTAGATAGTTGGTTTAGGGGTGCAGCTTTGTTAGCAGTTAGAGGATGTTGTCCACAAACTTCTCAACATTTTCATCATCCTCATCATCATCATCATCATCATTATCCGCGTCATCATCAACAACAACAGCAACAACAACAACATCATCAAACTCATCAAGGTTTACATCCGGCGATTCCAGTTCAACCGCCGGCTTCATTCGTCACACGAAAAGTACCAGGACAAAGACCGAAGAAACAATTCATATGCAGATTTTGCACTCGACATTTTACCAAAAGTTATAATTTATTGATACACGAGCGCACGCATACAAACGAGAGACCTTATGCCTGCGACATTTGCGGAAAAGCATTCCGTAGGCAAGATCATCTCAGAGATCATCGGTGAGTTTTCTATTGAATTCAATTTTTCACATCATCTTCAAATTATTCATCCATTAATCAACGTTTCATTTTATTCATGTCATATTTTTGTATTATTTACAGATAATATTGTATATTTGTATAGAAACATATTATTGTTGTGTCCAAACGTGTGTATTGAAATAAAATTCATTTCATTTCATAATTTTTTTTAATTGTATTTTTTTAAATACACACAAACCCATAAATATATATATATTTAAAAATATTCTTATCTCATATGATCAGTACATAATTAAATAATAATAATAATAATAATAATAATATATAATAATAATAATAATAATAATAATAATAATAATAATAATAATAATAATGATTGAATTCATTGAAAAAAACTTTTGTATTTTTTTCTGTTATATTTACTCGTCATTAGATATATACACAGCAAGGATAAACCATTCAAATGCACTGATTGCGGAAAAGGATTTTGCCAGAGTAGAACATTGGCCGTTCACAAGATTCTACATATGGAAGAATCACCCCATAAGTGTCCAGTCTGTGGGAAAAGTTTCAATCAGAAGAGTAATTTGAAAACTCATCTTTTAACTCATGCCGACGTACCTCAGGATCTTAGGATCGACAGCAGCACATTTGGAAATTCGAGGGTTACGAGTTCGACTACGTCGGTTAAACAATTTCCTGAAAGAACAGGAAATCTTAGAACCAATCAAAGAAGCACTACGGCACTTCCCAAACTTGGATTTAGTATAGAGGATATAATGAGGCGTTAAAATTGAAATATTTAATTCATTGGGTACATTTCTTTTTATTTGCGTTATTTTAATCGGTTTTTGTTTCTTCATGTTGTTGAACAACGCTAAAAACGAACATTCTTTTTTGGGATACGATTTATAGGATTAAATTGATTTCGGTTTTCGTTTCTCTCTTTCTCTCTCTTTCTCTCTCTCTCTCTCTCTCTATCTATATATATATATATATATATATATATATATATATATATGTGTGTATATGTGTATAGGTATAAAAAAAAAAGTTATTCGTAAATATTTATTCTTCGTCGTTTGTAAATATATTTATATTCTTCTAGAAATAATAATCATATATTTCGTTTTATTCGTTTCTTCTCTGACTGTACGAGAGAAGATAGAAAAAGAAGGAGGAATAAATGCAATATTTATAATATATTATATATTATATATATGCACCTAGAGACAGTATTATAATAAACTAAAGATATTAATGCGTCTATGTAAGATTTATAATATAATTCGATTTAGTTTTTATTTCAAACTCGAGAAATGTTCGTAAAATTTTATTATCGATTTTTTTTTCTCTTTCAATGTAAAAAAAAAAAACGAGATAATTATATTTATCAAATATTTCTTTATTTTATAAATATTATTCAAACATTTTTGTACATGCGTATAAATGTCTGTCTACGTTCGAAACGATATATATATTAATAAAATTAAGATAATTAAACATTTAAAATCGTCAATTGTGTAATAGAAAAAAAAATTAAAGGAATATTACATACACCATTATTGTCTATTAGAATGTGTATACTAAACGTTGTTCACACCTGTTATATATGTACGGTTACGTTTTGTAAACAAATATGAGCGCATGGTGTTAGGGAAATTCATCGAGAATGTTTTTGTAACCTTCAGTATGATCGTTGTTAGTTAGTCGTCGTTTAACCTTCTATAAGGATGGATCGATATACATTTTACAGTACGTAAATTACTTAATTATTATTTATTACTGCATATAATGATATTTTCGATTAAATATTCCGTTACATTTAGAAAAAAAAAGTGCAATCTCGTTGTAGTTCTATACAAATTGTCGCATAATTTTTCAAAATATACAAAAAATAGTAAACTGAACAACTGAAACATTATAATCGTATAATCGTAACCAAATATTATATTTAAAATACATAATGAATTAATTCCAATTTATTATAATGCAATTTTACAAATCGATGATATCTAAAATATTCCGTTACATTTAGAAAAAAAAAACGTACCATCTCGTTGTAGTTCTATAAAAATGGTCGCATAATTTTCAAAATATACAAAAAATAGTCAACTGAACAACTGAAATATTTAAATCGTAACCAAATATTGTATTTAAAATACATAATTAATTAATAAATTGCAAATTATTATAACGCAACTTTACAAAAATTGATGATATCAATGTTGCGTTGATATTCTTCTTTAAAAAAATGTTGGTAATAAATAAAACACGCTATATAAAATAGTATAGAAATTAAATAAAAAAAAAAAAGAAACACAAAATATGCCACGTAATAATCATCATCATTATAAAAGTCAAAATGAAATTTAGTATGATGTTAAGCTCAAAAAAGAGGCGTCAAAGTAATTGCTCGATCCTTTTAAAAAAGATAAAAAAAAAAACAAAAACCCAAAGAAAAAAAAAATAAAGATGGACAACAAGCGAATTGATCTTTATCATTTCGAATAGAAGCCACACATAGAGGACATTTCCTGTTTTGTGTTGCAACGAAAACGTTAATCGAGTAGTTTCCTTTGAGAAAGGTATCTCTCTTTTTTCTTCTTATATTTTTTTTTCTTCTTTTTCTGTTTTACTGTTTTCCGTAAAAATTAGGAATCTTTGATCAGATAAGAAGCCACGTAGAAATGAATGGCGGAGTGTGAGAGTGAGAGAAAGAGAGATAAAGAATGGAAATGGAAAGAAGAGAAGAAAAAGTGGACACCTCGTTGGGTTATCTGTCTCGCACCTTTTATTTATTCATTTTCTTTTTTTTTCTTTCTTTTTCTTCTTCACCTACCGTCCCGTTTACAATGACCTGTAAATTAGTTTTAAAGCTCGACCATTTCTTTTCTTTTAATCTAGGAATTGTAAATTATTTTATCTTTCTCAAACACTCTCTCTCTCTTTCTCTCTCTTTTTCTTCTTTTCATTCTTCCATTTTTTTTTTTTTTTTAGACCACCCACATTCACACTAAGCATATTATATATATAAATGATAACGAGCGAGCAGATTTTGCTTATCTTCCTATACAGGAGTCCTTTCATTTCTTTTATTTTCTTTAAAACCCTCTCAATCAACTTCTTCCCTCAACCCCCTACCCGTAACCTCACTTTTGCCACTTATTTTTCTTTATCTTTTATTTATTTCTTTTTGGTTATTTTTCTTTTCTTCTTCTTCTTTTTTTAACTTGTTTTTCCAAAACTTGAAAAAAAATGATCAGATATTTGAAAAGTTAAACAAATTAATTTATATTTGTTTAAAATATATTCATTTAGTTTAGTAGAATATTTTTTTGTTCTTGTATAACTATAAGAATATTAGTCATAAGAAAATATTGTGTATTAGGATAATTATCACTAATCGTAGCTCTTTGGGATCTTCGTAAATTTATTCAATTCAGTCGAATATTTATAATAATAATGATAATTATTATTATTATTATAATTATAGATATATATATTTATGAAGTTGCAATTTATAAAGATTTCGATGTTATTGCAACGTGTGTTATACCAAAAAAAAAAAAAAGAATCGAAAAGAAAAGGGGAAAAAAAATAATTATTATTTAAAAAATAAAGAAAGGTGAAGAAGAATGTTATATATCGGGTTTATGTAAATTATCGATCTAGTCGACTGTAATAATATGTAAGACTGCTTGTTAATTTATTAGAAATAGAAGATAAACAAAGATAGAATAAGAAAAGGAAAGAAAGAGAGAATAAATGAATGAATGAATGATTGTAAAAAAACAAAAAATATAATTAATTAAATTGTCAAACAACAAGTCATATAATTAATTTATAATCTTTTTGTTATTTCACATCTAGTAATGCCAAAATATTCCTTTATCCTAATATTATATATCTTCTATAAATTATTAATTAGTTATCAATGCAAGTAATTATTATTATATAAATAAAAAGTATTATAAATTAATTTTTTATTATAAAAAAAATGGTACTTACCTATTAACACCACCGCAGCAAAATTCCGCTAATGCTCTAATCTACACCTTAAATTGTTGTGACAAATCATAGAATACAAAATTTTATTTAAAATCAAAACACTTTCCAAGTTCAAAACTTTTTATTTATAAAAAGTAGTCAATCGTATTTCGGTGGAAAATAGCCCGATAAAGAATTTAACATAAATTCAAAACAGTACCTATTTTCTTTCACTTGATGCTGTCGCCATAACCTTGACGTAACCCTGACGCAACCCTGACGGTTACTATGTGCAAACAACAAGGTTGTTGTGTGCGAACAACAAGATTGCTCTTTATTGGCGCATTAGCGGAATTTTTGCTGCGGTGGCGCTAATACGTGAGTACCAAAAAAATTAATAACAATTTTAATGTATATATAATTATTGTATTATTTTGTAAATATTTATTTATTTGTTGTTGAAATCAATTAAAATGAATTATATAGGAAGAGGGTATGGGGGTTGAAGAAGTAGAATAATCGTCCAATCGTTTTTCATAGGGATAAAGTTAACAAATCATTTGGAGTTATCTTTTCATGGTACATTTCCCTCACGGCAATAAACAGGACACGGTTAACCAAACCCACACTAGGTCCGCTAGTTAGCACTATTTAACTTTGATTAATTTTCTCACACCCTCTACTCAGACAATAAAACCTGATGAAAAAGGGAACAAACAAGGTTCATATATATATATATATATATCTTTCTCTTTTTCTCTCTTCTTCTTCCATGTCACTTTATCCCATATCTTTTTCTATATGGGGGTGTTTCGTAATAATGTTCTCTCTCTCTCTCTGTCTCTCTCTCTCTCTGATTCTTTTATTCCCAGTATTTGTCTTCTGACAATTGGTTGTTTTTCGTGTCACTTTAGAAATCGTTCGAATTAAAAGGATTTATCATTTTGATTTTAGCAAATATGAAAAATTGTATACTTTAGATGTTACGTAGATAATTGTACAGATTGTTCAGATAAGGGTCAGTTCGTTTGATGTTATACTTGTATAATAATAATAATAAAATACGATTCATATATTTGCATGTATGTATCTATGAGAAGAAATAAATCGTCACTTTGCAACATAATTTCCTGTCATAGATATTTATCTGCATCATCTAACGAGATTCTTATATCAGTGAGATTGATCTTCTATTTAGTAAGGACATTTGATATAACATATTCAATAATACTAAATTAGCAGTTACGGTGCATACACATCTGGTCAGTTCTTTTAAATGGATCGATAAATATCATTCTCATAATATAGTTTTGATCTATATTAAAAAAAAAAGATGAAAATAATATCAGATAACGTCGGGTGTGATTTGAACGATATTTTAATTTTTGTTATAAATATTGTTGTTGCATCGTTTTATTGCGTTCTAAAGTATTTTATGGGAGTCAAAACGGTAGATAAAAGAAGAAGAAAGAATGTGTATGTGTGGGTGTTTTGTTGGGGCCCACACTGGGTCCACCCTCTAGGCCCTAAAACGTTAACCGCAGATTGCCCAACGGATTAGATCGCACGGTTAGTCTTTCGAAGTTCACAGTCTGGTCATCTGAAATCCAGAGGAAGATGAAGATGATGAAGAGGAAGAAGGAGAAACGGGGTAGTTGCTTTCGACGAAGCCAACAGAAGAGTCCTCGTGAAAAAGGGTCAGGAGAGAGAGAGAGAGAGAGAGAGAGAGAGAAAAGAGAGAGTGCTCACGCTTTTTTTGCACGCAGCACAACCCTATCATTAGGGCGTGAGCCTTATCTAAAGGGTCATAGGGCTGAGTACGACCTCGAGAGTCTCACAGAGTTTCACTCGGGTGTTGTTCGTCTCCTCCCGAATTCCAGGAGTCTCTTTGTGACCATACCAATACATATACAAAACACATACACGCATGCATCCTTCTAAATATTTCAAATGCACAATTTTGGCGGCAAAAATTCAAAAACAACATATATGTTAGGTTATATTTATACTTGTAACAATAAGGGGAGTCAAATTTTGACCGGCAAAAAATGTAATTCAAAATTTAGATGTGTTGCCGGTGCGAAACTTTTTCTGGTTTAATAAGATATCGTTTTTTTTTGCTTCCTTAAGTTTCGAAGAAATGGCTTTGATTAAGAAAAGCCGATAACAACCAGTTAATAGCCAGTGATTTTGTAAAAAAATTCTGCCTGTGAGATCTGTTTTTAGGATCAGTAAAAAATGAGTTTGTGAGTGAAAGAAAGAGATAGAATGGTCATTTTTAAACCAACTATTAAAACGTCTTTCCTTTCATTCGACGAAATCAAATCTTTCTTAATTGATTTATTGATTCTTAATCGAATTTGTTATTTTAGTTACTTGAGACGTGCTTTTTGAAAGATGAACGAGATTAGACACGAAAAAGAAAAATTTATAATAGAAGTAGGATAAAAAGGAAGAGAAGGTGAATAAGAAAAAAGCAATATTTTGTAAAGAAATTAAGAAATAGGCGACAGAGAAAGTTGAGGTGATTCTATAGGAAGAAGACGCATCCCAAAAGGATTGGTCCCCACGGAGAAGCTGTGGTCTGTGGTTAAGGCGGTACATATGGGCTCCTCTTTTTTACCATTCTTATTTTTGTATTTTTTTTTGTTATTTTTCTTTTCTGGGACCAACGATTAAATAAACCACCTAGCTGGCCAGTGTATTCACAGTGTGTTCACATTGTAGAAATATATTTCTAGACCTGCTATTAGTTAGTAGTACTATTTTAACTCTTGGAACTTTTGTATGAGAAAAAATATAGGATGAGTCAAACCAAAAAAAAAAAAAATAATAATAATAATTATAATAATATAAAGAAGGAAGAAGGAAGGCTCACAAGTTCGGGTCCACCCTTTTAAACACCGCTAATTCGCGACCAACTTCGGGCACTTTTATTTCTCTTTGCCTCCGTTTTTGTAAAAGAACAAAAAATGGGCTAGGTCAAAAGGAAAAAGATTCAAAAGAGTTTGAAGAAAAGATATTTATATTTTACTTTTATTTTTTTTTTTTAATTTTTTTTTGACATGGTGTAAATAGAGAAATGAATATAAATTGGATAGATTTATTTACATCAGTCGACTTTTACTACGGTCGATATGTTATCGACACAGTAAGCTACGTCACTGTACTACGTAGTTTATCAAACTTTCGGTGTCGCTATTGTTTCGTCGTATTTACTTAAAACAGTCTCTCATTTGATATTGCATCCATCAAGTGCTGCCATCTTGCGAATATAATAGTTTCTATTTCATTTAATATTTTAATATTTTATTATCGATATAGAAATGTTCAATTTAAAGATTTTAGAAATAGCGCCATTCGAGTTTGAACGAGTTCGACTAATCATTTTTCTCGTATCAATAAAGTCAATATAATATCTAAATTTAAATTTAATTGAACGAATGACAATTATTGGTAGTAAAAAAAAGATCAATAAAACAAAGTATCGATTTATTTGAATAAAATAAACGTCGTAGGGAAAAGTATATAGTGTATACAATTAGAGAAAGTAAAGATGAAATAAAAAAAAAGTGTTTTTTCTATTTCGTAAGTTTTCGAATTGGTTAGACAACGGAACACGTAAATCCTATGTGGCCCGTGCCTGGGTAACCACGGATTACGGGCTCATAATTCACCGCGACCTAAGACAGTGATTGTCAGTTTGTCTGGTCGTTACGTGAGGACCGAAAAACTTCTTCCAAGAGTTAGTTCAGTTGAATGAATCATTATTATCCAAGAGCTATGGCGATAATCGATTTTCTGAGGAATCATTTTTTTTTTTTTCATATTTATTTTTTGTCGACAGAGAACAGAAATGTAATTTTAATGGACGAAAATTTTTTTCCCGAATGAAAAAAAAAGCAAAACATCAACGATAAAAAAGTAAGGTTAGAAGTTAGAAGTAGTTGCTAAAAAGTATGTCTATAGAAAGAACGAGATAAAAAATGGGTAAGGGGGAAAAAAATATAGAATGTTCCTCTAAGGGTGTCTTCAGGTTTCTTTTCTTATATTTTTTTTATTTTTTTTGGTTGAACTATGCCAGTATATTCTTCGAAATAAGAAAAGAAAGTTTTGTAGAGAACATTTTGATTATTTATAAAAATTATGTGAGAAATGCGGAAATAGAATTATTATAAATAAATAATAATTTGTTCGAGTATTATATTAAACGAAAAGTAATCCATTGATATTTCATATTATTTAATTTAATTTAATTTTACGTAAATAAGAGCTAAGACAAAAATGACCGCCATTTGCAAATTTCATCATGTCCATCAAAATATTAATTTTTTAAATCAAAATAAATTATAATTTTTTTGTTAATTGTATCCCTATAATTAATAATTCGTATTATTTCATTTCCGCATTCGAAAACTTTGTATTAAGTTTAGGATAATTCAAAAATTCAATGTCTCATTTGTCTCGTATATTATTGCCAATTATTGCAAAATGGACGACACGCATAGTAGATTTGTACACAAATGTATTATACATTTTAACATTTTTATTTTATTTTCCAGGTTGTTTCAAAGTGGAAGAACGAGAACTACGAACAAGAATCAGAATAACAATAAAAATAAAAAGAGAAACAGAGGGGGATGATCGAATAAAGAAAGTACATGCAATATGATAGTAAACGTCCAACTAGGGTGGAAAAAGAAGAAGAAGAAGAAGAAGAAGAAGAAGAAGAAGAAGAAGGAATATAAGGAGGGGGAGGAGAAGGAGGAGGATAAGGAGGAAGTGCCGAATACGTAGAAGGAAGAGGTGGTTCTTGTAGAAGAGGTGGAAGAGGTGGAGAAAGAGGAGGTAAGAAAAGGCAAAGAGGGTTAGTTAGGCGCGTGGGGCCACGCGCGTTCCCACGCTTTCGAGAGAGGCATATCGCACCACAGCCCTCTCTTCTGTTTCGCTTCTTTCCCTACTATTCTCCTCTCACCCTTTCCTTTCCCTGCTGCCCCTTTTCTTCATCTTCTCTTTCTCTTCTTACTTTGCAAAAGGAGTCTCCTCCGTAGTCTGCTGCATGGCCAAGGCAACACAACGTGTTGTACTGGACCTTCTTACAGCACGTACACTAATACATACGTAAATTTTACACATTTATGCATACATGTATATACATATATATTTTATAGGTTAACTTGGTGTTTGTAACATCATTCTCTTTACAATCACACATATACACACACATACAGATAGATATGTGCATGTAAGTATTGTAAGTACTACGTACATATATTCCAACATATATATACATATATATACACATGTACATATATATATTGAAGTTTCTGTTCGGGTTCCTCCTGCTCTCCTCTTTCTTCATCGCCTAGCGTTGGCGGCGCGCTGACCTCTGACCTCCCATTACCGGCTCGACCGACCGACGCGACTCGACCCCCTACCCCCTACCCCCTACCCCTACCCCCTACCCCTACCCCCTAACCCCATACCCCCGTATCCCCTACGCCTACCTCTCTCTCTCTTTCTCTTTTCTTTCTCTCTCATACACGTATGTACTACATGTATAAATGCATACATATATGTTCATACGTATTCCCCCCTTTCTTCCCCTTCCCCACCCCCACTATTCAACGATCTTACCAAGGTATATACGATATTGTTGGTATGCGTCTATCTTTTTCTTTTTTTTGTTCTTTTTATGAATAAACGACAAAGCTCTCTTTATTTTCTACTTATCTAAAAGTATTTTTGTGTATAATATGTAGTTTACTTACGTATTATTACTTACTATACGTAATATAGTTTCTATTATATATATATGGTAATGGCGTGTAAATTCATTTGATAAATTTTATAGATTAGGTGTAAAGGTATAAGATCGAATTTTATTGGTTAAAGGATACGTTTTTACCCGTATTTGTATATAATGGTAATTTGTAAATGTAGATTAGAATTTATAGGTTAACTTTTTCAAGGACATGTCTTAACACTTAGGTTACAAAGAATATTGTATTACATTTGATTAATTATTTTTTTGGTTCAGAACTAAATAATTAACTAATAAATTAAAATAATTCAATGAAAATTGGGCCTTGAAGAGGTTAAGATTAAATAATTTAATATACTGTACATTCTGTGAAGTAATTTGAAATATTTGAAATATTTACAGTAGAAAAAAATGGGATGGGAGGGATGGGAAGTATATTATATATTTCTATAGGATGATGGATATGATGTAATTGGAAAAATCACATTATATCGTGATTACAACCGCGAATGATTTCTGTTTGTCCTCATTTACCGTCATTATCATCCGTTCTTCCAGGAGCCAACCGTAGAATCAGGCTTCGTTCCTGAGGCAATTTGAAGGCAACCTGGCGAATCCATTAGGAAGGATTTCTCGGAGGCGAAAGGGGCGTTAAAACGGGGCCCCGATGAGCAACGTCATCGAGGATCCGTTTCTTCTTTACTAACGATGCGACTTATTTTCAACAGCGTTCCAAGACAATCGTGTAAACTAACAATGAATTCTTGTAAATCCTAAGAAAGTCATTTACAACAATCTTAAGTGGATCCATTAGATGATTACTCAAACAAGAAAATGAAGAATTGTTAAATCCCATTATCGAAACAAAATAATTCAATGATCTACAATTTCAAATGTATTGGGTTGGAAGTAATTGCGGATTTTGTCAATAGGTAGCTTCTTAAAATTAGCAATGACTTAGTTGCTAACCCAATAATATAAAACTTATATTAATTATAAATTTAATAAAATAAAAAAATAAATTAATATTATTTATATAAATAATATTATTGTAATCATAATTTATAAATAATTAATAATATTTATTAATTATATAGACAAATATTATATACATATCCAAATATTATATATCGGATTCGCAAATAAATAATTGCGGATTTTGTCGATAGGTGGCTTTTTAAAATCAGCAATTATTTACTTGCTAACCCAATACAAATTTATTTGATGTACAAATTGAAAATATTTTCAGAAAAAAAAGGTTTGACAATTAGTTTAATTACAATTACTAACACGTTGTAGATTTTTCCAGGAAGAAATGAATAGAATAAAATAAAATAAATGTTACTCTTGGGGAGTCCTGGCTTCTCTACGTGCGCAAATGTTTCTCTTGTGAGGGTCCCTCCGTGGTAGTAGATAAAGAGGAAATAAGAGGTAAGAAGAGGGAGGGTACCATCGCCAAAGAAGAAGAGACGAAGCCGCACGGATATTCCCAAGAGCAAAAGCCTGCAACCGAGGTCACTCCTCCTCGTGGGAGGGCCCCCGGGCGCCGCATCGACTCCCCCCTTTGCCTCGACCCGCCGCAAACGAACGAAAAACAAGACTTTATGGGGGCTACATCGGCGAGCATATGCGCTCGCGTGCGCGCGCGCGCACGTGTTCGTACACCACTACACCACAAACAGCTTCTTTTTCTTATTGTTCTTATTATTATTATAAAAGAGATAGCTCCAAACGGGAAAGATTTTTATTTGATTAATTTTAAAGACAAAAATATTTTAATGTTTAATGGATGATGTTTGTGTGGGTTTTTTTTGTTCTAATAAACAGTATTTAAAATTAAGGTTTTATTCAGTTTTAAAGACAATAAGGGTCATTAAAATCGTGTAAACAAGTATTCTACTTAAACTTAGGTAGAGATGGCGAGAGTGAGTTACTCGAAGGGTTTTAAAGTGACTCGTAAAATGCGTAAACGTGAGCTCCGTTTTAACTCTCGGCACCTTCTTATTCACCTTTTACTTGGTAGTTTATACTCGTGCAAGGTGTGTCTACTAAGTATATACTTTTCTTAACGTTAAAATAGTATTACATTAGTTTCTTTTTTATTGTACTCTTCAATAAATATTTTATTCTTGTAAAATAAAAATTGTTTCGGTTTCTTTTCAAAAAGAAATTGGAATGCGATGAGTATCATTCCACATACGTGGAAATCGTAAATGGACAGTTGAAGAGGTAAATAATTGTTAGATACATAAGTTAGATACATTGTCAGGGAGTTAGGTACGGTATTCTTATGGGTATTGCTCCTTTTACGTAGGAGGGAAATAACGAGCGTAAGCCTCATTAGTACGAACTATAGACGACTACTCTCGCAGGTACGAGGATAATTAACGTGTTAAAGTCGGCTCGCCACGTCACCTTATCAGACCTTTTCTCGATTTAATTACGCGTACACGTGAGTAACCTTATAACGTTGCTACTTCGTACAACACTTTGCTTGGCAACCATTAGAAAGTAACATACAGTTAAATTTTTATTTTCTATGGTAATATTAAAAAAAAAAAAATGAAAGAAGATTCTCTAAAGATGTCTAACCTAACCTCTCGAAATATATTTGAGTTTAAAAGAAACAAAAATAAAAGAGAATTATAAAAAGGGTCAAGTCAAAACGTGTGCGATTCGTTAGACGAATTTCTCAGCTATTCTAAGCAGCTAACTCGAATGGAAATAGGAAAAAAAAGAATGGCTCTTTTTTTTTCTTAGTCGTTGTACAATGGATGCACACACGTCCTAACGATTATGGAGTCACACCCTATCGGTCCAGGGAAGAAGCTCGTTCGCATAGTTAGGGGAGTGAGAATCATATATATTTAAACGGGGTTTTTTTTTTCGGGACAGATCAGAAAAGTGGCAACAGGTGGTCAAAGCTACCGCTTTCAAGGGCGTAAAGCTTCCAACCTTTTGTCAATGAATATAACGAAGGGGAACGTCAATGGACGTTACGACCTATCTTATGTCCCGGTATAATAAAGAAAAGAATTGCGCCCCTTTTTTTGAGAAAAGAATGGGGCTGACAAAAGGGAAGAAACTATGAACTTTCATCATAAAAGACTTCGAAAAATGAGAAGACTCATCGATATAGTATATATGTATATAGAAAATATCTGTGGTGAAAAAATTGTGTGGCGTTTGGAATGAAGTAAAAAGAAAACTTACAAAAATAATACATTCAAATATCATTTCGATGACTCGTTCATTTGATTTTCTTATTTATTCTGACAATTTTAAGGTTAGAGTAGTAAGTTTATTTTTTGGAACGTTTTTTGGAATGTGAGGTTAGGTTATTTCCTATAAGAATGAGGAAAATAGGAGGTATATAATGTTTCAATAAATATTCTTGGCGTTATTTGTCATACGAAATGAAAACTGTCCGGCGCCTAACTTAAGTATAAAAATAATAAGAATAAGAATAAGAAGAAATCGCTATATGTAACCGTTGTTGAGCATTCGAAAAAGAGAGAGAGAGAGAAAGAGAGAGGGGTCCCACGCAGAGTCGATGATTAAAATTGTAAATATCTACGGGGCGACCCCCGGTGTTACGACCTTTGCGCGCCTTTGGCACCCCACCGGCTCACCCCATATATCAAAAGATATTAGATTATGGTAAGAGGCGCGCATTAACGAACGCGAAATCGCACGTATCTTTTTTACAAGTACATTTACAAACTTACACACACATATATGTATATATACAGTAGTGTGCAAAAGTTATTATTATATTTTGTATTAACAATTGAAATAAACAAAACTCTCCTTTGGATATAAGAGTGTAAGTAATAAATATTTAAATGAAAATAATTTAAAATGATCATTGATAATACATAATATTACTGTATAATAATTTGAAATATTTAACATAAAAGTATGATTATATATATATATATATATATATATATATATATATATATATATATATATATATATATATATATATATAATTTAAGATAATTGTATGATGAAACTTTTGCAAGTCACTGTATTTATGTTTAAGCTCAACACACATACACACACACACACACACACACAAAAGTTTATCGAGAGGTTACCCGTCTCGGTCGTGCCATTTTTCACGCACCCAGAGCAACGATGAATCCGATTTCTCTTCGGGAGCCAGGAACCTTCGAACTGGATGATCTACCGTAGCCGATCAATCGTTATCGGTCGATTACTTATCACTAAAAAAAAAAAAGATAAGTAAAAATATATCAAAAAATATAATAAGATTAAATATAATAAATAGGAATGGTCCTTTCTAGGAGAAGGAGGAAGAGGAAGAGGACCACCACCACTACTACAACTACAGCTACAACTAACATCAACACCACCAGCACCACCACCCCCTGGGTCGTAGTGGTCGCGACGTGGTCTTTTCTTGGTTGCATTGTCAGCAACAAGCGCAGCGTGGGTGTATCAACGGAGACAAGGGGAACGCTAGAACACGAGCGTGGTCCTCCACCTTCTCCTTCGGCAAGGTTCCTTCCCTCCTTCAGGAGTAATGCATGGGTTTTGTGTCGCGGCAGGCGGCACACTTTGTAACGACCGCGGGTCTTTTGACTCAATTAATCTTCGATATGACTATAGATACTCACGCATATACATACGCACATAACTATCTTTCATATATGTATGATTTTTTTTAATTTTATTTATTTAACTATTTTTGTATTTTTTTTTAATCCTTTTTTTTAAACTTATTCACCATACAACAAAACAAATGAGGACGGCCCGTTCGTATTGTCGACACTATCCAACTAATGTAAGTCCCTCCCTCTCCCCCTCCCCTCCCCCCTCCTCCCTAGCCCCTCCTCTTCCTTTATTTTTGATTATTATTTTTTTGTTGGAGGAATTTTACTTTATATATTGTTGGCCCTACTGCTGAGAGTGCAGATATACTCGGAAATAAAGTGTCGTGCTGCGTGCTGCTTACAGATTTCACCATAAAGTAATCCTCATCACCATCCCCTCTCCCCATCTCTATCTGCCTACTCCCTCACTTTTTCTCTCCATATCTGTATATTTAAAGTAAATGATATGTAATAATATTCTTTGATATTTCATAGTGATAATTTGAGATTGTCAACGATCGTACGGGGGTTAAACGTTCTCATCGAGATGAGTTCAAAGTTTCAAACATTCAGAAAAGTATAATAATTATTTTTTGCAAAAAAAATTGAAACAATTTAGATGTAAAAATAGAAGAGGAACTTTGTATTTATCTATTTTTCGTTGGTATTACATTTTTGTTACATTAATTTCATTCGTTTGATTTCTGTTCTCAAACAGATCTCTTTCAGATCTCTCTCTTCAGATTTCTATTCTGTGAATGAAAACAAATTAATTAAATTTAAAGTAATATAATAATTTATTAATATAATACTTACTTTACTTTTTTTACTTAATAATAGTATAAAATACTTACTTCAAAATAATATAATACTTAATAATATAATACTTTACCCTTTTTATAAATTTCTATCAAATCAACAAAATTAAATTCAAAATAATGTAATACTCTTTCTGTGTCAACTGATCAACATTATAAATATGATTTTGTTAAAAGATTGGAAATTGATGCTATTGATCATCATCATCATCATCGCAAATTTGAAGAAAAGGATAGGACAGTTAGAAAAAGAGTGAGAAAGAATGAGTCGTGAACATGCGAATTCGTAGATAGATAAAAGGAGGAGAAGGAGGGTGGAGGGTGTAGCATAAAAGGAGGAGGAGGAGGAGGAGGAGGAGGGGTGTCCGTCAGAAGGCGGCTTCGAACCGGCTCATTACCAGCAATTGTGGTCGAACGGCACCCCGCGATGCAACAGTCTGCCGTCGCTTATGGTGAGATACCTAAGAAACCCGCCATGAGGTTTTTCTCTACTGGACTCTCACACGACGTCCTTTTCGTCGTCTCAAACTTCTACTACCATCACCATCATCATCATCATCATCATCATCATCATCATCATCATCATCATCATCATCATCATCATCGTCGTCGTCGTCGTCATCTTCGTAGTCGTCGTCACTACTACTACTACTACTACTACTACTACTACTACTACTACTATTATCATCAAACTTTGATGTTCGTAGAAGAAGTATAGTCATTGGTGTTACCGATGGTTCACCATAAGTGCGAGTCGAAGACGACAACGGAATTTAATTGCTCGATCAATCATTATTCTTGTCAGACATCGATAGCCACCGATTTCATACACCACCAACCCATAGTTCGTCGTCGCATCATTTATCCAATGTATTAACTTGATTTTTATTTTTATTTTATTTGCACCATGTTTATACTTGTGCGTATCGTCTTTTATTATCATTTTATTTTCATTTTTTTGTATCGTACAACATATGATCAATGTTCTTAAATACCTAATGCAAAACATATTGTGTATAATCTTCTATTGTTCGTATCTATCTTCGAACACGCGACGTTCGAAGTTCTTAAAATACAAATGCAACATCCTGTTTTGTGTATCTTTACATTTAATTTTTTTTTTTTAACATTCCAACCGTCTTTTCTATTTCTATTTTACGTACAATTAACGATCATGGTTTATCTATCTATATATCTATATATCTATCTATCTATCTATCTATACAACACATTACATATATTCTATTCACATGAGATCATTTGAAAGCATTTATTAGTACTTCCGATTTTGTAAATGTTCATGGATGTTTCTGAACATAATTTGGTCGTGACATTGATCTCATGTTAATTTCACGATCGGTAACCCTTTAAAACGTTTAACTGGTACGGGGACGGTACCCTTTGATGATCAGAGACTAGATCACACCGTAGAACGGGGCTCGGCCCACGCGTGCAAATAAACGACGAATGAATGAGAGAGAGAGAGAAATAACAAAAAAAAAATAAAGAATACAAAAATCAAGTATAAAGAATGAAAGAAAGAATGAAAGAATGAAATAAAGAACGAATAAAAGAAACTGAGACAGCATCAAGAAGACAAAACGAACCACACTTGTGTGAGACTTTTATGATCATTCTCCTCGGTCTCTCAGCTCGCGTCATTAGTTGGTAAGTGGTGTTGTTGGTTCGTCGTATCAACGATGAAACGATGGACAGACGGACGGATGAACAACCTAAACCAGAACGTTAGAAAAGAAGAATGTTACTTTTTTTTTTCTTTTCTTTTCAAAGTGTGTATTCTCATTCTTTTATTATTCCATCTTTCTACGAAACAATCTGTTATACAGCGGTATCTTTGCTGCATTTACATACATACATACATATATGTATATATAAAAATTCAGTGACACATTTTTGGTTTCCAATGAATTTCCAAATTATTGACAATTAATTTTAATTAAATTGTTTTGTATTTTGTATGTGATTTTTTTTCAACTTATTTATAGGATAGGTTTTTATCGCGTTTATTTTGTATTTTTTATTGTTAATTTAAGGATTTATTATTTAGAGGTTATCTAGGTCTCTAGATACTCTAAAATTTCAATAGATAGCGCTGTATTACAATTCCATTATTTTACGTTTTTTTTTTCAGAGTTACATATGACATAACTTAATTTTGTTTTTTTTAAATATTTTTTCGGGTATTATTATTTTATGTATTTTATTGTAATTGTAGTATTATTTTGTGTGTTGTATTATAATTTACTAAATAGTTTAGAATTATATTAAATTAATATTTTATAAAATAAACCCACAGCAATGCGTGGCCATATATGAATGGCAAAATTTATTTATATTTTTGAGTAATTCTCAAGTCAAATCATGAAGTCAATTTATAAAACTAGCAAAGTATAAAAATTAAAAAAAAAAAACAAAAGTGTGAGTGAAATGTGTAAACATGAGTGTGTGCTGTAATAGGTGAGTGGGTGTTTTACATGTGTGTTTGTCCCGTAACTTGGTTTCCATTTGGTCGCGAAATAGAAAAGGAACCAGACGATGAGATTCTTTCGAAGGAGGTAGAAAATAGAGGAGGAGGAGGAGGAGGAGGAGGAGGAGGAGGAGGAGGAGGAGGTGAGGGAGAGAGTTTAGGCGGGGGTGGAGGAAAGATTCGTCGCGGAGTGCGGTTTTGAACGAAGCCAATTATTAAACGCGAGAAACTCGAGAAGAAAAGAACCCTGGTGGATTGGGGAGAGAGAGCTTGAGAAAAAGAGGGGAAGGTTTTGGTTGGCTTTTGGTCTCCAAAAAAAAAAAAAAATAAAAAAGGAAGAAAAAAAGAAAATCGGAGAGTTAGTCAAAGGAAGTTAATTTTTTTGTTCTCCTTCTCTCACATTCTCACAATATTTCAGCTATTTATTATTGGGTCAATATTTATATAAAAAAAAAATTAAAAAAAATATATATAAAATAGACTAAATCATATATTCAGTGTTTTTAAATAATAATATATATTTTATTCGATTAATTAACAATTATTTTAATACACTGTACTTGTGTTACAACAAAATTTGACCTTCGCAGTCGTCACTGCGCATGCGCGATAAAATAATTAGGTTAGAATGCTAAAAAATGTTAAAAAAGAACGTTTTAATCATAAATTCTCTTTATTAGGAATATTATTACCGTTGTACACATGCGTAGTGTTCAGAAAGTCATCTTGACAACATTGAATAATAGAATTTTGACAGAGGACAACGTACCAGTCTGAAGGTGAATTCCGAGAAAGACGGTACTCCGATCATATACTTGGTGTTTTTAAACAATATTACACACTCCTTTCGATTAATTAACAATTATTTTAATACTTTAATATTAGTAACTTAACTTTATGTTATAATTAAGATTATTTAAACATTTTCGAACTATTTACAATTTTTTATTAACAATTTCCAACTCATTTGAGAATTTTTATACAAACATATTTTATAATAATTTTATAGGTATTTTCAACACACATTTAAATAACTGTATATAATTAATTATTTTTTTTTTTTACAGAACAATACGAATTTAATTTTTATCACGTACAAGAACCCTCCCCTCCCCAAAAAAAGAAAAAATTTCATAAACTTTCAACAGCCACCTCCCCCTAATCTCACTCACCCTCTGTGCGTTTCATTTATTAGATTTTTTTTTTTTGTTTAATTTTATTTCTCACGAAGGCACACGGAGTTCATACAATGAAGAAAATAAAAGAAAGGATCAAGAAGTAGAAGAAGAAGAAGAAGAAGAAGAAGAAGAAGAAGAAGAAGAAGAAGAAGAAGAAGAAGGGACAGTGTACGGTGGGACAGTCGTTTCTTTTCTTTGACCCTGAACATCCGTCCTCGTGTCCGACATTGTGCTCGCGGCACATTAATTGTCTCTTTGAAACTTGATGACCTCTTCGCACCGGGTTACGAGTCTTAACCCTTTTCCCACTATTCTTTCTCTTTCTGTTTCATTTCTTTTTGACTCTTGTGTGCATATTCATTCTCCTCCTCCTCCTCCTCCTCCTTTTCTTCTTCTTCTTCTTCGAGAAGATAGAACCATCAAACAAATCATTTTCAAAATGTCCTAATTAAACGTTCTTGTTGAAACGTGAGAAAATCTCCATTGATTTCTTAAAAAAAGAAAAGAAAAGAAAAACAAATGGTAACGTTTAATCATTTGATGAATTCAATGAGTGTGAGGGTAATTATTAATTATTTATTAACCCATTCGAGACTACTATTTCTTTTTAACATGCTTCAAGGAGCCATTTTGTTTTTTGTTTTATTATATTGTCAATTTTATAATACTAAATTTTGTTTTTTTATACTTTAAAGATAATATTTATATAAAAAATACTTTCAATAAAGTACTTTTTTGACTAAGGTATTCCTTGAAAGAATACTTTGCTCAAAATAGTACTTTACTCGTAATAATATTCGTCAAAAGAATACTTCATTCAAAATAATTGATAATTGTTAAATTGATTGCATATACACGGTATGCAAATGGTTTCGAATGAGTTAATTTAGAAATTTAGGTTAAAAGAAAAGATGTTAGAAAAAAAATAGGGGTTAATAATCTTTTTTTTAGGTTAGAATGTTGTATCGTACGATATAGATAGTAATTTCGTCAAATTTGTTAACAGATAAGTGAAAATAGTATTCAAAGTGATGGTAGAAGAAAATAGTAGTGGTGGTAGTAGTAAGATGAGAGAGATCATGTTTCCAGCGGGTGATCAGGTCGTGGGTGATTTCAAAAGGAAAAGGATGCTCGCTGAATTACGAGCGATATCGAGAAGGAAAGGGTTCCAACCGATATAATTAAAGAGACCTTCTTCTCTCATCCACCTTAAGCTATACCTTTCTCTCTCTCTCTCTCTTTCTATTTTTATTTTTCTTTCTTTCTGTGGTGTCTTCTCGTGGTGGAATCCAAATTTTATGTCGGGGTATCATAAAAGCGCGTGACGGCAGAAGAAATAGGACGGCAGCGGCTTTTTTCTTACCAACTCTCTTTCTCTTTCTTTCTTTTCTCTCTCTCTCTCTCTCTCTCTCTCTCTCTCTCTCTCTGTGTTGTTGTATATATGTTAAAGGCTATCTCACATCGCAACGCGGTGCTATAGTTTTGGATAGTCATCGGATAACAAGTGTAATAAAGATTATAACCTCCCCTTTTCGTTGTTTGTTGATTAGCGAATGATCACGTGGATGTTTGTGAAAGAATCAAACGATTGCTTGTTTTTTCATTTTTTTTTTATTATCATTTAATTTTTAAATTTCGAAACAGTTTATTCAAAAATAGAGGTTACTTTATATGAATAAAATTTAGTGTCATGTTGTTGGTTTCCAATGAACTTCGAAATTATTGAACTGATCTTTGAAATTTATATTTTATTTTGTGTATTTTTTATAGGTTAGTTTTTATCGCTATTAATTGTATTTTTTATTGATTATTTAAAGATTTGTTATTTATAGGTTATCTAGGTTTCAAGATACTGTAAGTTTTCAATAGACTGCGCTGTATTATAATTCAATTATTTCAATTTAGATACGACATAACCTTACTTTTTCTATTTTTTCGTGAATTATTATTTTATATATGTGATTCTAATTATGGTATTATTTATATATTAAAAATTAATATTATTTTATACCTAATTTGAATTTCCAACAATTATTATTGAATATTAATTTAAATACATTAAATAGTTTAGAATTATATTAAACTCATAGCAACACGTGACCAAAGTATCCTAATTATTAATACAATAATTTTTATAATATTATACAATAATAATTTTAGATGAAAAAATTACAAACCCCCTCCATTTTTGAACAAAAAAATAATTTTGAAAATAACTATATGAGAAAGAAAAAAGAAAAAGAAAGACAGAGAAGGTAGGAATGGGATGGGGTTGAAAGTTGTTGAGGGAGTAGGGATAAAGAAGCAAAATGTAGATGAGTAATATGGGTTCCTCTCTGACCTCTCGACGACGACGACGACGAATACGACGGCCAAAAAGGCACAGACGAGGGTGTCGCGATACCCCGCTGTGCGTTGATGGTCTCATCTAGCCTAGACGACCTCGGGAATTCACCGGTAATTACCTTTTCTTCGTTGGGCTGACGCCAACGGGGTTTACACTCGCGTAACAGGACGACCCTGGTCTTCCAACGTTCGCGGCGCGATAAACAAATCCTCATTCTTCCAACACTGGGTTCTCACATATTTTCATTTATTTATTTATTTTTGGATCTGGGGATGATTTTGCGACGAGAATTTTTCTACCCACCCCCATATCTACCTTAATTTTAAATGTTTGTTTTTTAATTCCTGGCATGTGTAACCAAAGGTCGTAGTTGGGGAAGGCATGGGTGCAGGGGGAGGGATAGAACGAATGAAAAAAAAAATAAAAGTTACTTTTTCTTATTTTTTTTTTAGAAAGAAAGGAAGAATGATAGAAAAAAAAAGGAAAACACATATATATATAGAACGAATGTGAAAGAAAGAATGGTTAAGAAGAGGGAGTTAGGTGCTAAATAATTTCTGTTTCAGAGAATAAAGGAACGGAGAGAGAAAAAAAAATACGGCGATCCGCTATCTTCGATTCCTTTCTATGGGGGCTACCTAACCACCACACTAGTATATCCCCATATGACGTGGATATAAGTTACGAGCGCTGGAATAATTACACGCTTTGGGATCGAACTCAGCAGAGAGAGGAGGAGAATAAGTCGCGGTCAAAGAGAGAGAGAAAGAGAAAACGAGCGGAAGGCAAAAGACAATTTTACACAGCGGGGTATCTCGGTGGATATCCTATAGGTGGAGACCCGGTGGCAACCTTCTCTTCTGCCAACTATTTGTGTGCCACACTGAACAAAATTGACAGCTCCAGGGATGAAGGGGGCTTGACCATTGAAGTTCTCTTTTTTTTTTTTTTTAAAGAAAGATCAGAGAACAAACTGCCGATAATATCATTTTAATGGGTGTACGTTAATTATATTTATCGTTTTAATTTAAGGACAACAAAAAATAGGTTATGTTAACCTTTTAGGCACTGCTTAGGTGTTCCTCTGTACGGTAGGGTTCAACAGATAATGCCGTTCTCTATGCGAGTCAATTGAAATGAAGTATTTCATGATTAAATAATTAATTATCTTTAAAATATATTGCATATACTTTAACTTTAATAATTAATAATACAATTAGGTATGATCTCGTATTTTAAAAGATGTCATCCGCGATAGCCACTATAGTGGGGCATAGAGTAATCAATAAAGATTG
Organism: Polistes dominula; assembly: GCF_049000335.1. Taxonomy (NCBI): domain Eukaryota; kingdom Metazoa; phylum Arthropoda; class Insecta; order Hymenoptera; family Vespidae; genus Polistes; species Polistes dominula. The sequence continues at coordinate 6,568,247 of NW_028300899.1, forward strand.
GTAGTTTAACACGATTATCTTGAAACAATGTTACAAACGTATCAGAATTTGTTCAACCGTGAAGATATACATTAATGTTTAGTTTAAGTTTCAAGTATACTTTTTATCGTAATAATTTATGAACAAGGAGCATGCGGATTCACCTGTCTGTTATCTGCGTAACACTTAGCAGCTACGCCTCCTCTAACTTGTTTCTACTTATGTGTGTGGTGTGAGTAATGACGTCTGTCAAATGGGAAGAAGCTTGGAATCATTCTCGTGGGATGTATAATTGTAGGTAGGCATAATATGTTCTTGTTACTTTGTGTTCGCATTTAAACTGAGAAGTACAATTTTTACAGTGTTACTTGTTGTTAGATGTAATTGGGTTGAAGGATTAAATCTGAGTTGTTAACGATAAATAATTGCGTTTACTGTTAGGAATTTTCAATGAACATTTGAGAATCATTAAAACACAAACTTGTAGATTTATTTGAACAATAGGAAATTTATCACAGACAACTATGAGTATGATGGTGTATCATGGAACGTTGCTTTATGTAAATCAGTCGCAGGGCGTAATTGGCACCGAACGAAGAAGGTAATTACCAAAATCGTGCGCCAGAGGCCCCTAGGTCCCAAGAGTCCCATCAGCGCTCAGCAGGATATCGCGACACCCTCGCCCTCTCTCAGCTGCTTTCTTTTCTTTTTTCTTTTTTCTTTTTTCTTTTTTCTTCCACGAACGTATCTCCAACACGGATACCAGCACCGGACCATAAGGTATTATTCATTCGGGACCCGATAGATGACTACCTGCTTGATTATCCTTAGCTGCGCGAATGCGTATCTTCTTCTACTCCTTTACTCTCGAAAAAATCTTATTTTTTATAAGCTATATATATATATATATATATATATATATATATATATAGTATCTTTTAGGTTATATTTGTTCTATTAAAACTTGTTGCATATCATTTGTTTGAGGTCAATCATTGTACTCAGTAGACAATAATTTTAATTTATAAGATTAAATATTGAACCCATAAGATTAGAATTGTCTTTAACAATATTTTTTTCTGAACACAATGTCAGAATTTTTCTTATTATCTCAAATCCCTAAATCATTTCAACTTCTTTCATAAATTCGAAAGATTATTAATCATCCTAGGATTTCCCAAACGAGCCAAAAAGATCAACTTTGTTGAGATGCTTAAAGTGCTGCCGTCGTTGACGTTATTGTGTTCCCTTATTTTTTTTTATATTATATTAAATATTATATATATATATGGCTATACTAAAGGAGGGGTCTTTCTCAGGTAGCGAAAAAAATTTGTTGGGACCTTTCCACCGTAGGTCTAATATTTTCGAGAACGGTACTAGGAGAATAATGCTCAACTACAACGAAGAAGATGACGACGAGTGGGTCCACCTTCTGTCTTTTCTCACCAAAAGAATTTCTTTAGCTTTAGTCGATTTGTTCATTCGTTGTAGGCGGAGTTCGAAGTTCCAACTCCAGCTCCCGCGCTATTCATTTTGCTGCCTCCGAGAGAATGGGAGAATTAATAAGTGACATCTCATGGAGAAAAAGGTTTTACGCGTTGGGCGACGACGATGAAGGGCCTGTTTCTTCTGTTCTTCTTCTTCTTCATCTTCTTCATCTGTAGCTTTCTTTGGTCCTGTGCCGCTTTCTTGCGTTGTCTTCTTCTTCTTCTTCTAGTTGCCTTTTGTTAAAATGTCTTCTTCTCATAGAACGCAAGTGTTAACACAATGAAGTTCCTGATAAAATATTTTCATAAGTATGCTATAGAATCTTCTCTCAGGGATTTTTCATCTAATTCCCAAGTTATATTTGAACATATGAGAAGAAAATATTCTAATTCAACCCTATCCGTGATACATCTGGTTTGTTTTAAATTTCGTTGTTTCAACAAAATCATCTTTATAAAAATCTAATCTATACTAATATTAAAAAGGATTGATAATTTCTATCTAAGAAGATCTAATACTTTGTATACAATAATTAAATTTTTTGGCAGGATAATTATACATATTTGAGGTTAGGATTTTTAATGCAACCTATGCAACCAATTAAACAAAAAAAGAACCTAATACTTTGTACACATATAATTAATTGAACGTGATATAATATAATCAAATTTGTTGGGGGATAATTACACAATATAATAATACATATTTGAGGTTAGGATTTGTAACTTAACCTATGCAACCAATTAAAACAAAATACTTGATACTGGTATAGTTAAAAATACGTTGTACCAGTTTCATCATAAAACCTAATACTTTGTATAAACAATTTGGTATTAAAGGAAAATGAAGAAGAAAAAAAAAGAAAGAAAGGTAAAGAATACAAGCGTCATTTCCCACGAGGATACACGAGCGATCATCAATGTGGAAAGGAAGGTGCTGCATGACGAATGAGAGCGCAGCCAATTTAGATGCATAGAGGTCGAGCACCCAGGGTCGACCTGTCGTGTCTCGTTCCAACATAAACCTACGTATTCTTGATCGTACAAGAAGAGAAACCAACCAACCAACTAACCAACCGATGGATGGATCGATCGATCGATCGATAGATAGATCGATAGATCGTAACGAGAGGACGATCGATGGTTGTACCTCAATTCTTTTCCTCATATTCTGGTTTGCACATGCAAACTGCATTTCTTTTTTAAAAGTTTGACGGAAAAATACAACAGAAGAAGATGAGAAGGAGAAGGTGGGGGTTGGGGGATATCAAACGTAAGATTCATTTCATTTTCACTTCTTCCGATCGGACGTCGTTTTACCTGGATATCGTCCTGGGTGGCACGATACGTAATTACCATCGAGAGTAGGCTCGTCCGGCGATTGGCCGATCAAAACGATCTTCGTGATGACGAAGGACGAAAGAAAGGCTCCTGGTGCGCCGTTCCAACCTTTCTCTCTCTGTCTTTTTCTTTCTTTCATTCGAACAGTATTCGTGCGCCAAGAAGAAGATTCGGAAAGGGTAGTGGTGGTTGTGGTGGTGGAGTAGTGGGGTTAGTAGAGGTTAGAAGGGGGGGTAGCACATTGCGTCTTCATTATGAATCCGAAAAATCACGCAAATTGATAACGGCATCCGAAGGCTGCTGTATAGGTCCTCGTAAGACTCTAAAGAGGCCTCACCTCCACCCCGTCCCAGCGGGATGTCTTCGAGCACGAAATAAGAAGCGACCACTTTTTCTCTTTCTCTTTTCCTTACCCTTTTAACAGTCTCCCTTTAACGATACGTTCGTTACATCGTTGAAAGTTACACATCTTTTTCATTTTTTATTTTTCTAATCAGAAAAGGACACCAAGCATGTTGGAAAGATGAGACGGACAATGAGAAAGTTTACACGGACGTTGAACAAAAGATTCAAGAGAACAGAGAGAGAGAGAGAGAGAGAGAGAGAGAGAATATGTCTATATATATAGCGATATCATAAATCTTGACGCATCTCTTGGGATCTTAAAAGGGCTCCGACGTCGTTACGGTACAGTCATAAACGATTTCGCTTTTAAGAAAGTGTGTCAGCATTACGCAAAATCGATAACGTTTAAAGAAGCCTTAGCACGTAACCTGCCGTAGTAGACAACAACACACATCCTTAAAATGTGTCTCTCTGTTAAACAAGAAAGAAAAAGAGAAAGAAATATATAAAGGAAGAAATAAAGAAAGAGATGAGTGAATGAGTGAGAGGGAAAGAGAGGACACACCTTTGCTTCAACTCAGCGGGGTGTCCGAAACACGAATCGGTCTCTTCTCTTCTATTTTTCCTTCCTCCACCTCCTCCACCTCCACCTCCTTTGGCATAGCAATCGTTCGTCCTGCAGCACCTCCTTTCTACGATCGGGGCCGACTGTCGAGGTGCTTTCGAGAGATGTTGGTTCATTATTCGAAATAGTATCTGAGGAAGGTAACAGAGGATGTGGGGAGGAAAGGGACTGAGGAAAGAGGGAGAGAAGGATAGTCATGATCGTTGTTGGTTGCATCGGTGGAGGTTCCTCCTCGTGAAATCCCGTAGGAACGGGAAGAAGATGGGTTGGATAGTCTGGAAGCTCGCGCACACACGCCCTCATCCTCACCCTTTCTCTCTCTCTCTCTTTTTCTCTCTTGGTCAGCCCTTTACCATGCTGCCAGCCTGACCGGTGGAAGATTCATAAATTATTTCAGGAAAAAAGGAGGAAAAGTATTTCCAATTACAGTTTTTTGTGAAGGGTTGCCGCGGGCCACGCGGCAGGGGGTCCGCTTAATGGCGACCCGCGCTCACCGCCCCTCCCTACCTCACTCTCTTCCTCCCTTCTTCTTCTTCTTTCTCTTTTTCTTCTTTCTATGCATCTTCTCCATTGCAAGACAAGTATCCTCTAAGAGACTTCAACGCCACCAACGCGATATTCTCATTCGGTTAATTTTTTTTTTTTATTTGGTTTAATTCTTCTTTTAGTTACGAAAAAAAGAAATGTTAAAAATTTGGATACAAATAAAAAGATAGATAGAGGAATTAAGGATCGATGAAATTACAGTCTACCTAGACTTACACCCATTGCGAATTCTCGACCCGAACCTTGATCTTTCGGCACCCTTTTTCGATTGAGGATCCCTCCCCCCTTACTCTCCTCTCCCTTTCTATATCCTAGCAACAAATTCCTCTTCTTCGTGTTAAAGAATTCCAATCCTTTTTTAAATGGTGTATTAAATGTACTGAATTTGATAACAATGATAGAATAATTAATGAATAATTCTAAACGAATTCAAACAAAGTTATGCAGACCACACAATCACACATCTACACACATGTATATGTACATAAATACATAAACTAATATATATTTTTACTTACAAGATCCCCGTTGCTTTCAGGTTTACGAACGTCTATACTTTACGTGACATTTTGGAATGAATATGGCCGTCTTGTTTGTTGGTTGCTTACTTTCGAGGATGAGGACGAGGACAAACGAAAGAAGGAACGAACGTATGTAGGATGCGGGTCCACGTACATATTTTCGGGAGAACGCCACATGGTCCTGGACATGTATCGCCGTGGGCAACAATATTCATAACTAATAGATCGGCGGTCCGTGGGTGACAGAGCAATACGTCCTGCGTTTCGATGTTCCTTAGTTGGTGAAAGAGAAACACAAATAAAGAACTAAAGAAAAGAGAGAGAGAGAGAGAGAGAGAGAGAGAGAGAGAGAGAGCCAGGTCGTGGCCGGAGCCCATCGTTGGGTTCGGTTTGGCTTACACGGGTAAAGCATTCCTGGAAGTTCCTCTCAACATCGAACGATCTCTTGCGCGTGGCCAAACGCTCAGAATCGTCCTCTTCCTGTCTATTTTTTCCCCAGCCCTCCCCTTCTAACCCCGTTCCCAGTCTTTCCTGTCGCTAAAAGAAGAAGAGAGGAAACTTTTATTTGACTTTCGCAAGATGTCCGTATTGGTTTTTAAGTATGACGTTGGTCACGTTATGTATCAAGGCTGACCCCCGACCTTTGAAGATGAGAAAAGAAGAAGAAGAGGAAGATAAAAAAAATATAAAAGAAACAAACTATGTAGTTGAGTCAGAGTCTCTACAGGATGTGTATGAGAAAATCAAGGACTAATTATTGATTCGTTATTATCTCTCTCTGAATTGGTTTGTTTTTTTATTTTTCCTCAATTCACCATCTCATTTACGTTTTATTAACGTTCATTCTTTACACCTTGCACTATGGTTTACGTACTTAAAAAAAAAAAAGCATACCTGGTGTCACCGTTTGTTCCTGCATTCCTTCGAGAACGGGTAGATTTCGTTTAAAAAAAAAGGAAAGGAAAAAAAAAGGTTAGGCCGTTGCTTTTGGGTTGGCTACTTTTCGGCTACCTTCTTCTTCGCGCGTTAACCTGCCGAACCGGGAGGAGGCCTTTTTCTCACAGCAATAAACCAAGAAGTAACTACTGACATTCGTGCACAGCAACACCAACAACAAAATCAACCTCACCGGAATTAATAATAATAGCAAGGGAACGAGAGTAAGCGAAGGAAAAAAGAAAAATAAGAAAAAGGGGTTCCTTTCGAGTAACATAGTAAATGCCGTTGCTAACTGGAATTATCCCGTGGGCTACACGGTAAAAGTACCCCAAAAAAAGTCAAAGCTAAAGTAAAAAGAAAAAATGGGTAATGGCGGTAAAAACCTATTAAATGATACGTTTTGAAGAAGAAGAAGAAGTAGAATTCAACGGAAGTAAAAAGAATTCCAAGCAAAAACGTAAAAGAACCATTCGAACAGATTTTTCTGGTTAAAAAAAAGAGAAACCAGGTAGGGTGGTCAAAGTCTGTTCTGTGTTTAAAAAAAAAGTTCTTATTAGAAGAAGAAGAAGAAAAAAAAATATCTAACAACGTTGGACTCTATCAAGCTTCCATTGTACGCGAAAGATGATCATTGGATGATCCCCATCCATGAAAGTTGTACAGACGATCGATCAAAGAAACGTCTCAGGGATCCTCTTCTGGTATGAGGATGCATGCAGCTGTCGATAAAATTGTGTGGTCACTCTCGATGAACTCGAATTAGGAGGAGGATCGGGTTCGTCAGGGTGGTTGTAGAGAACGAGGTGTATGAAGAAGAAGAAGAAGAGGAAGAAGAAGAAGAAGAAGAAGAAGAAGAAGAAGAAGAAGAAGAAGAAGAAGAAGAAGAAGAAGAAGAAGAAGAAGAAGAAGAAGAAGAAGAAGAAGAGGAAGAAGAAGAGGAAGAAGAAGAAGAAGAGGAAGAAGAAGAGGAAGAAGAAGAAGGAGAAGAGGAAGAAAAAGAGGAAGAAGAAGAAGAAGGGAACAGCCAAGAGGAAGAATTATGAGATAAAGAAGAAGAAGAAGAAGGAGAGGAAGAAGAAAAAGAGAAGGGGATGGCAAGACGCCCCCCGTCGCGACGCCGCAGCCTAATCATTCTTTAAACGTGCATAAACAAGTCTCCTAGCTGGCAATCGGGGGATATGGTGTATGACTAATGTCATTCCTGAACTGACCAAATTCTCTTCTGCTCCACCTCCAGCAAAAAAAAATCATATACCCTTTGCTTCTTTATTCCTCCTCCTCCTACTCCTCCTCTTCCTCACCCAATAAGCCCTTCATCGGCACTTGCGGTCTGTCTCATCCTACGTTGTGTTTCTTTCGTTATGTTTCGTTAGATAACCTCGAAACACGTTTCAAAATTAAAATAAGAACAAAAAGATAGAAAGAAAGAATAATAAATAATAGGTGGGGGGAGGGGAGGGGAGGAGGGAATAGAAAAAAATAAAAAGAAATAGAAAGAAAAAAAGGATGATCGTAAGTGTATAAAATTGAAGAGGGGGTGGTTGGGAAAGTGGTTGAAGAGAGAAAGATAGATAGATAGATAGGAAAAGGGTATAGGAGGAGGAAGGGGATAAGGGCTCGGACTGAGGTAAATCTAAAATGCAAATATAGTCAACAAATCACTATCGGTGACAGGTATATGCTTACTTTTAAAAAAGAGTAAAGAAGGAGAGAAAAAGTCAGCGAAGGGAGGAGACCCCCCGCCAGGGGTTTCGAGGGTAACTCCAGGTCCACCTAAGGCGAGTTTACACCGCATGCGGTCAACGCCTGTTGATGCGTCCCGCTTAGTTTGCTTCCTCGCATGTCGGCTCCTGATACGTTTGAGGATACACACGGGTGCCGCTAAATTATTCCAAAATCAACGTTTTCCATCGAATCATTCCTCTTTTTTTTTGTCCAAACGGTAGGTAGGTTGGTGGGTAGGAAAATAAGTAAAAGTTTGGAACATAACGTCAACTAAAAGATTAGGTTTGTTTTATTATATCTTATCGTGACGATCAGGGTGCTGTTGAGGTTAACTATTACTAATTGTTATATTGGGTTGGCAACTAAGTGATTGCGGATTTGGTCGATAGATGGCTTTTTAAAATCAGCAATGACTTAGTTGCCAATCCCAATAGTTATTTTCTTGGAAAAGGAGGGGTTTAACCAAAAAGATTAGAAGTAAGTGTTAAAATTTGTAGTAGTAATTTTGATTAGGTGGTAAAAATGCACATACGGTATAAAGAAAAGCGAGAAGGCACACAACAGCTGTTGGTTAAGCGTGTAAACGGTGCTTTAAACTGTGCGTGTCGGTGGTGAGGTTCTGACTAATGGAATCACGCTTTGCCTCCTGGTGATACGTTCCCTTGTCGAATAAGTTTTCTTTCTTTCTCTTTCTCTTTCTCTTTCTCTCTCTTTAGTTATTTCTTTCTATCTTTGGTAGTTTACAACAAAAAAAACCAGGGGGAGGCCCAGAGATAAAGCAACTCTTCTAGCCACCTTCTTCTTCATTTTCTTTTTTTGGTCGAAAAGGAACCCACCCTTCGTCGCGAGCGAGACAGAAAAAGATAGACCGAAAAATATATGAGAGAGAAAGAGAGAGAAATAACACAGAAGTTATGCGTTATTTATGCGCGTTAAGCGAGACTGACTCGACGATGCAAGAAGAATAAGTGGCGGCGGCTACAGTGCTGAAAGTATCACATTTATTTCGCTGGATTGTTAACGTACCAACTGAACAAAAAATATAAAAAGGGAGATAATATACCGGGTTCTCGACAGGGAGCACTTATATTCGGTCGCTTGGAAAATAGTTTTAGAAATCATTCTTCAGTTCGGTTAAGTTAGGTTAGGTTCGGTAACCAAAACCAAACGAAATTTAATGCAATGTAGTTAACTAAATTTCATTTCGAATTTTAAAAATCCAAAAAAGTTAATTATAATGGGGGTGGAGGGATTTTTATTTAAATTTGATTTATTTGAATCACTCGAAAAACATAGTTTTAGAAATCACACTCGGTTCGGTTAAGTTAGGTTAGGTTCGGTAATTAAAACCAAACGAAATTCTATGCAAGTTAGATACACAAATTGGGGTTGAGGGATTTTTCCAGATATTATTTAATCATTTGTTCCGATTGGTTATTTTTCTTTAGATGGGGATAATTTTTTCTTTTTGATTTTGCAAACTAAAGTAGAAAACGATCGATCATCGAAAAATTTATTATAAAGAGACTAATCTAACCTCAACGAAAGATATTAATTTCTTTCGATAACCTGATCCGCGGGGGGAAGCTTACAATACGAGAATAGAAAACAAAAAAGCAAAAAAGAATGAAGAAAGTAAACGAAAAATAATAATAATAATAATAACAATGTTATGAAAAGAATTAGAAGAAAAATTGTGATAATATAAAAAAGAGAGAGAGAGAAAGAGATGGTGATAGATAGAAAGGGTTAAAAAGAAAGGGTAAAAGAGTAAAAAAAAAAGGAAGAAGCGCCAGAGCCGGTGTGTATGCAAGTACGGAAGTGAAGATGCGTCAAAGTGGAGGTGGTTAGTAGCGATCTAATTATCTACGCGGCGGGAAGTCGCGGCCTCCCTCTGAGCTTCACGGCATCGTGAAGAAGAAATAAGATCAACGCGCGAACAAGCCCTATACGTGAGAGAGAATGAGAGAGAATGAGAAAAAAAATAAGAGAGAATAAGAGAGAGTGAGAGAGAGAGAGTGAGAGAGAGAGAGAGTGAGAGAGAGAGAGAGTGAGAGAGAGAGAGAGAGAGGTTCTTCTCACGCATGAAAAAGGAACAGGGGGTGAGGTGGTAGTACCTTCTTCTGTCTACTAAAAGACTTACGTGTACCATCTTCTACTAAACCCTTTCTTCACTTCTGGATCCCGTATCTGGTTCGCATCAGGGAAGACCAATCGAATCCCAAAGCTTACCACCGATCTTCACTTATGCTTACACCACTCATCTTTTATTATATTGTATATTGTGATACGATTATTTCAACCCACTTTTGAATTTTTTTGGGGACTGTGACATCTCTATTACATAGTTTAATTTCTTTCTTTATTATTTTTGGGCTGCTTTTTTATTGGCTTTGTTTTCTTTTGTTTTGTTTTTTTATTTGGGGGGTGGAGGGTAGGTTTGGTTTTTTTAGTTGCAGTGGTATTTTTATTTGTTAATTAAATTCTTTAATCATCAATAGAAATTATTGGTTTATCTTCGAAAGCAAAAATTTTGGGTGTGCAATTCTGTTGCAACTTTGGTAAATTGAAACATTGTGCATTTGAATATATTTTGGTTTTGTTTCTTTTCTTTTTTTTTAGGGGGTGGCTTCGTTTTTTTAGTTGCACTGGCATTTTTGTTTGTTGTTGAATTGATTTTTGAGAATTGGTGTGTGTTCTTTAAAAAATAAAATATAAGAATAAGATTTACAGTAATCGAAAGTGTGCCGCTCACGTTCGATCATTTCTCGTCACGATCGATCTTTGAATTCGTGTCGTGTATAAATCGTATGTATATGTATATGTATAAATATATAATACAAAGACATTGAAAGGGTAAAGACGGTTGGTTAGGGGAAAATCGTGATAGGATCACGTAGAGAAGCTTCAACCAGGGAGAGATCCTCTTTTGTGTTTTAAACGTATAGCGTTGATCGCGAGGAATTTCTCATGTCACGCCACGTTACTTTATCTGTCGACGAGACTAATGGCGCTTCTAACCTTTTGCCAAGGCAAAGTTAAAAGGCCAGTTACCCGTGATTTCATTCCTACTCAAATTGTCGATCGATATTCCAAATATTTAAAGGAAAAATAAAATATGCAAACCAATCAAATCCAAATGGTATGACATCGTTTTTTAATACAAATGTTAATAATCTCGTAAAGGAATTTTTAGATTATGTTGTATTCTTGCATTGCAACTCCCCCCCCCCCCCCCAAGGAGAATTTGAATATAAATCATTACGAATGAATTGTAATAAGTAAATTAAAACAATGCGAAATTTTTATGGAATATTTTTAAAACAAACCAAGACCATAAAAAAAATTTGAGAAAAGCAAAACAAGTAGCAGAAGGGTTGAGATGGAAATATTGGAAGGAAACATTGAACGAGTTCGAAGACGTTGTAAATGAAGAGGGGTAGATGAGAGATTTCTAAGGGGGGGGGGAAAGAAGTCAAATGCAAAAAAAGAAAATAAAACTCGAGGCAGAGATGAAAAAAAAAAAAAAAGAATAAAAAATCGAAGAAGGAAAAGAAGTTGGTGTAGCATAAAAGTAGGATGAGGGGAAAAGAAAGGAAAGGGAATGAAAGGGAAGGGAATGGAAGGGAAGGGTTAAGGAAGAGGAATAATAAGAATAATAAGAATATAGAAAGATAGAGGGGAAAGGGGTCGGGAGGAACCGTCCGCGGTGACGGTCAGCGAGCGCGGGCTGACCTCTGACCCGTCGTGCGTCTTCGTCTTTATTCGTTGAGATTCGTTCGTTCCTTCTCTCTTTCTCTCTCTCTCTCTCTTTCTCTCTTTTTCATTTTTTCTGTCTCTCACTGACGGAGGGCCTGGCGTGGGCGAAGTTTACGCGCGAGCGGGGGAGTGAAAGGTGGGTTTGTAGTAGGGAAGAAAGACGAGAAGAAGAGGAAGACGATGAAGAAGAAGAAGAGGAGGAAGAAGAAGAGGAGGAAGAAGAAGAAGAAGAAGAAGAAGAAGAAGAAGTGGGAAAGAGAGAAAGATAGCTGACGAGCTGGCCCGCGGGCGTCCCGAGACCGTGAGAACACCACCTATAATATTATTTAGTCTGCTCGATGCTTTGCTTCGGCTCTCTTCTCTTCTTCGACTCCCCTCTCTTGGTTTCGATCAGTTCTCTCCTTCTTTCCCTCCCCCCTTACTTCATTTTATTTCTCTTTTTCTCTTTCTCCATCTTGTAACTCGCTCTCCTTTTCTTCCTTCTTCCTTTAGGTTACAGAAATTTTCTAACTCTTTCTATCCTTTATCTATCTATTTCTCTATTTCTATCTCTCTTCTCTCTCTCTCTCTCTCTCTCTCTCTCTCTCTGTTTTCAACTTACGTCATGTCCTGGACTCATGGAAGAGCCTGAGCTAACTATAGGCGTTATACACGGTTTACTCGCGCGCATTAATTGCCGTCGTAAATTGTTGCGGCTTTACCGAGTCTGCCTTACCAAGTCGAAACGATGGAAAAGGAAGGTGCGCTCACGTAAAATCAACGGGGTGTATGTGTGTATGAGTGTTTGTATGTATCGCCAATATTAAAGTATTTTTTTCTAGTAGTTAGAAAACAAACACCCTCATTTTCTTGTTTGCAACAGCAGCAACAGCAACAACCACCACCCTTTCTTTCCTATCGTCTCACTCATTCTTCCATTTTTTCCATTTTCATTTATCATTGATATTCTTTATGCATTCTAATGTTCAAACAAACATATAACTATATTAATATATATGTGTGCAAGTATAGTAGATGCATTTTTAAGCATCAACTATCCTATCTCTATTATCGATCGTGTTAAAATCATATTATTATGATTATACAGAAGACTTATATGTATACAGGAAAAAGAAAAAAGGTATAAGCATGAATCAAACGAGCACGGGCCCCGTGCGCTCTACATGGTAACGAAGATATAATAAAATATTAGGCGTCAAGATCGATCCATTACGTTTTAAACAGCAAACTAAAATTAAAAAAAAACCTCTACTATCGAGCCTCGTAATGGAGAAGGAAGTAATCTTAGAGATTCTTACTGGTGAACGGAAAGAGATATATAAAAAGAGGATGAGGATGAGGAAGAGGGGGAGGGGAAGAGAAAGAGAGAGAAAGGCGTCGGTTTGCTAGATATCCGACAAAATAGTAGGCGCCGTTTGGAGTCTTCTCGACATCGGGACTCCCCCGCACGCACGTACTGAAAAGAGAGAAAGGTATAGTGAACAAAAAGAGAGAGAGAGAGAGAGAGAGAGAGATCGAGAGAGAGAGATCGAGAGAGAGAGAGAGAGATAGATACGCACGTTCTCCGGTCACGCACGTACCATTACGTTACGGCGACGTTTACACGCCGAGCCCGTCGTCGAAGCTTACGGGGCCCAGCTGTGGGTTCTTTCTCTCTCATTCTTTCTCTTTTTCTATTTCTGTCTTTTTCCCGCGCTGTAAGTTTCCGAATACGGGCCCTGTACTGTACACGCTCGTGGTGGACGGACCCATTTCGACTCGGATACCTGCCACCAGGTGGCTCCACCAGCAGTGCCCAGCAGCGCTCGGCAGGAGCAGTCTTCGGAGCGCCTTCGCACCGCCAGCATCTAGTGCTAACGTCGCTTTCTCTTTTCTCTTCTTCTTCCATTATATAGCATTTTCCCACGATCGAATTTCGCGTTATATATATATATATATATATATATGTATATATGTATGCATGTATATGTATATATATATATACATATACATATACATATATATATATATATATATGTATATATAGATTTATTTTTAACAACAAGACCAATCGACCGATCAATCGAACGAACGAACGAACTTACTACACCCGTAAATTAATATTTTCTAATTGAACGCGTCAAATAATTGTTGTCAATAAATAAATAAATATTATTTATTTATTATCGAGATCAAATTGATCATTTACGACGATTATTATTACGAGAGTGCATTTTCAACGATGGTAATTGATATATTACGATTAGATTTGAAGGTATTTTAATTGATCGATTATATTCAAATCGCTAACTCGTATGGATTTAAAGGAGACGAAATTAATTGTTAGGTGTAAGCAACAGATCCCGTTGCCGAATGGTAACGGGAATAATATTCGTTGTAGAAATTGCATTCCCGAGATCTATAAGGAACGATCTCGTTGAAGTTGGAGGATGCAACAACAGGATAAACAAGAATTGGAAGAGGATCAACGAGGAATTACGATAATGCCATCATCTTCTTCCTCGTCTAACACGACGACTATCGCGATGACGGAAGAAGATCATCGGCAAGTAGATGCTGCTGCTACCAGTATCGCGGTAGAATCGAGTTTACCGAATTTCACGCTTCACAGCGTTGCCCTCGGTCTACAGAGTGCAATATTGGCTGCCCTTCAAAGGGCAGCCTTGTTACCACCCGATCATGCTGCGGTCGCTGCTTTGAATCTTCAAGCTCTTGATACTTATCTAACCCTTCATCGTCTTCAAGCGAGCGGTGCTGTTGCTACGGCCGGTGTTGTTAATCAACAAAGATGTTCACCATCGTTAAACACGGATTTGGATGAAACCAACGTCGTACCAACTACGACTAATTCGAGAACGATCACGAAGATGGTAGATAACACGAAACATGATCATGATGATCATCATCATCATCATCATCAGCAACAACAACAACAATTAGAAACCGAACAACTTCATGGATCAATCGACGAGGACGAAGATGGTGCTCGTTTAGAATTCGTCGCAGATCCCGAAGAGGATTTAGCCCTTTTGGAAGAAGAGGACACACTTTTAAGGGACACCTGTGGTGGTGGTGGTGGAGGAATTGCCACATCCTCATCCTCCTCGTCAAACGTTTCTACAAATTCTCACGAACTTCTCTTACGTCGAATATCCGAAGGAAATCGTTCGAATTCTACCACGTCGATCTCACAAATCAACAACCAAGTACCATCTACAACAACCACTTCATCTTCCTCCCTATGTTCGTCAACATCATCGATTTCCACTACTTCTTATTCTTCCAATTCAAATAATACCAATACTACCCTACAAGCAACCTCAACTTCTATTGTCGATCCTGGTATACAAAAATCTTGTCGAGCGTCAAGACCGAAGAAACAATTTATCTGCAAGTTTTGTAGCCGACAATTTACTAAGAGTTATAACTTATTGATACATGAAAGAACCCATACCGACGAGAGACCATACTCCTGCGATATTTGTGGCAAAGCTTTCCGACGGCAAGATCATCTTCGAGATCATAGGTACGTTCAAAACTCACCCATTTTACTTTGAATTTTTTCCTTGAATATTTTATCTAGCATTGACATCTTTCTTTACCAAGCATTGAAATCTCTTTTTACCACGCATTGAAATCACTTTAAAATCCAACGGGATATTTATTATCGTAATTTATTATTTTTTTTTTTCGTTATTGTCATCAAATTACAGGTACATTCACAGTAAAGAAAAACCATTCAAGTGCGCCGAATGTGGAAAAGGATTTTGTCAGAGCAGAACATTGGCCGTTCACAAGATTTTACATATGGAAGAATCACCCCATAAGTGTCCGGTTTGCGCGAGAAGTTTCAATCAAAGGAGCAATTTGAAGACACACCTGTTAACTCATACAGATATCAAACCTTATCACTGTGCCTCCTGTGGCAAAGTATTTCGAAGAAATTGCGATCTTAGGCGACATTCTCTGACCCATAATCTTGGCGTTTCAACGTCACCACCACCGCAAACTGGAGGAGGGGGTGGAGGAATAGCTGTACCTGGCACGAGCACTGTTGTTCTTCAAAAGACATCCTAGCGAGCGTTGTTTTAAAAAAAATGTTTAAATTTATAAGTAAAATAACAAAATGGAGGATTTAATCTATGAAGAAATTTCGACGTGGGGTTCGTCGAAATTCTCAAAAGACTTTTGCGTAATTATTTTTGTTGCGCGTTTTTTACTTTCTTGTTTATATATATAGTTTGTTTTTACTTACAGGAAAATATAAAATATTTTCCTTATCGTCGTTGTAAATAATTCGCATAATTTGATTGTTGTATAATCTATCACCAATTCGGATTAGTATTTAGTATAATTTCGTTATCATCGGAACATTATTGAAAAGTAGTTGACGTATTTCGTTTGCGTTTAAAAAAAAAATGCGTCAACTCGTGTTTAAAGGATTATCTCGTGTGTAACGTTGTAATTAAAATATTTGTTACGAGAATTAATTAACAACAACAACAACAAAATACCTTGTATGATATTAATTAGATTTAAACGAATATCGAAACGATACAAAACAACAAAAAATATGAAAAGAAATGGAATGATAAAAGAAAATAATAACTAAGTACATCGTGTAATAATTTCTGTGTACTTGTAAAAAAATAAATCTTTATTATTATTTTTTACAAATGAACAAAATGAACAAAACAAAGAACACACATTCCTAGACAAAAACAATAAACAAACCAAAAAAATTGCTTACTTTAAATACGATTTTTGAGTGACAAGGGATTAGATGACGGGTGACGGAGGGGGTGCAGTCTTACAAAATAAAAAAAATAATTCTCTTCAAAGGAGAAAGAGAGAGACAGGTTGTGACACAAAAATTCCAAATTCTTTTCTTCAATTTTTTTTTTATTAGATTTCACATTTTCATTTCTTTCTCTATCTTTCTCTTCCTATTATCTCTCTGACCTTTTTTTAAGATACTTGATTATTTTTTTTTTCACATTTAATCCTCAGAACGTATATCGAACGTCCAAGAGCTGAGTAGTAGAAGAGGATAAGAAAAAGGAAAGGTAGGAAGAAAGAAACGCGTGTATCGTGTTACAAAGAACCGGACCGCCAGGTGCGCAGGACATGACACCGCGATGCGTCTAGGGTTACGTTTCTTTTCTCCATTGGGGTGGAGTGGGGTGTGGTGGGATGAAGGAGGTAGGTGAAGGAGGTTAAGAAGAAGAAGGAGGTTCAAGAAAGAGGAGGTGAAGAAGGTGGAGGAGGAGGAGGAGGAGGAGGAGGAGGAGGAGGAGGAGGTGGAAGACTCGCGCCGATTTTGGACGTCGGTTCTTTTCCTTTTCCAACAACGACGACAACGACGATGAGGAGACGCTATTTCAGGGAGTTCTTGGACGCTCGTCGATAAGGAGAATGTCGCACGACCGGTCGACATACACATACACACACACATACAGTAATATATAAATGTATTATACACTCGTATAGTAAAAAGAGGAGCCACATTGCGTGTGCTATCTCTGACTCTTTCTTATTCATACTCTTATACTCTTGTACACAAAGTTGTTAGGTATAAGTGTATGTGTGTTCGTATGTGTATAAGCACGCTAACGTAATCCTGCCCACCGCGAGGCGCTTTCATAAATTCCTAACGGCGGACGTTTTACCGCGAATTACGGGCGAGACTGTCTACCGCAAACGCACGTGGTCAAAAATATAGTATAAAAGTATCCATACGTGTTCAAAGGTACAGAAGGTAACGACTAGAACCTTTGAAGGAATCTTCTTCTTCTCCAACTAGGGTGGATATACTATATGGAAAAAGAGACGAACAGTTAAAGGAAGAAGAGTAAGGAAAAGGGTAAATGTTGTAGGAACCGCAGAAACTTGAACACCGCATAGGAAAGTTAAGATTTCTTCGTATATGGAAATATCCATAAATTTTCTTTCACAAAGCATCTTATTTATTATCGATATATATATATAGACATACATATGTCTTCTTGTGTATATACGTATAAACACAATTATTTTTTTCTCTCTCTCTTTCTCTCACTCTTTCTTGGAATTACTTAAAAATTTATATATAGGTATATAATTAGAATATTTATATAATACCTAGAATAATAATTAATATTATATATATATATATATTATATATTAGTAATAACTTATTAATTTTAAATTATTATATATAAAAAATTATTATATTATAATTATTATATTAAATGATATTAAATATTATATTGTATTTATTGATATAATATTTAATATATTATTTAATTAATATATTAATATAATTAATTTATATATATATTATAATTATTATATTTAAATTATTATAACTAGTTAGTGATTTAGTATATATATATATAAAGTATATTAGTTGTTATATTATAATATTATATATTAATAGTATTTAGTTATATTGTATTTATAATATTAGTATTAGTAATAGTTATTATGTATACATATATGTGTGTCATATATCGTGGAAATGTGTCGATTATTGGGAAAAATATTTTTCTATCTATCTTTCTTTATTTTTTTTTGTGGTATCGTGAATAATAATAAGAAAGAAGAAGAAGAAGAAAAGAGTGGGGGAAAAGAGAGAAAGTGGAGGAACACGAAGAGGACCACACGCACGCGCCGCCCACAGATACGCTATCACTTTGCTACAACCGACGTGATCTGCATGCGCATGTTTTCTCTCTCTTCTTTCGTCAAGACGAACAGATACAAGTTGAAAAAAAAAGAAGAAGAAGAAGAAGAAGAAGAAGAAGAAGAAGAAGAAGATGAAGAAGAAGGAAAGAACGAGAGGAATCTTTTCTTTTTTGCTTTTCTTTTTTTTTTTTTTGTACTTCACCTTCTGTCCTTTTTACTTGTTCGGAGACTACCTACCTTCCGCTGATTTAAGGGGTTGGCATAGCTTCGATAACACGTTCCTGTATGTGTCGCGTATATTTTCCATCTTTCTCCACCTCCCTCTCCTCCTTATCCTCCTCCAACTCCTCCTTTTACTCCTACTCCTACTCCTACTCCTACTCTTAATTCTTTCATTTTTTTCCTTCTTTTTTTCTGGTTCATTCATTTTCGAATACCCCACAAAATCATTTTTTTTTTGTAAATCGTAAACAACCGATAGTTGCGGTTTTTTTTTAATTATTTTTATTTTTTTATTTTACAAGCTTCATTTGTATTATTTTTTTACCCCTTTTTTTCAACTGTGTGAGTAATCAATCAATTGAATTTATATTCCAACCCTTTTTGTTTCTTCACAATTTAAATATTTATATGACTACTAGGGAAACAAACATCCCTGACACTGTCTTCTTTTTTTTTTATTTTACACCCCCTCATTTATATTACTTTTATCCGCCATTTTTCAACAGTTAGAGTAACCCCAATCAATTGAATTAATATTCCCACCCCTTTTTGTTCCTCGATAATATAATTAACAAGAAAACTATATTTTTACAAACATCCGCAATACTATCATACTTTAGAACATAATCCCTTTACTCTTTCTCCACCCCTTCGTGTAATTATAATTTTCAGATTGCAAAAAAGTGAACAAAAAAAATGATCAGAGTACAAATAGAGGGATGTGTGTATCCAACGATGTGCTTTGAAAGACAAAAAAACAGAAAAAAAATAGTGGGATAGG
The DNA here is from genome assembly GCF_049000335.1 of Polistes dominula. NCBI lineage: Eukaryota > Metazoa > Arthropoda > Insecta > Hymenoptera > Vespidae > Polistes > Polistes dominula. Next base: position 6,587,186 of record NW_028300899.1, read on the forward strand.
AAAGGGATAAAAAAAGGTATGCAAAGAGGATAACGTCTCCATACTCGCGTACGGTAGAACGAAGTTGTACTTGCCGATATACGATCGGTGGTGATGGTTATGGTGGTAGTGGTGGTGGTGGTTGGTGGATGGGTCGCGCGGAAGGTGGCCACCCGCAATACTGCAAGCTTGTATCGCTTAACAGCCTTACCGTGGGCATTTATAACGACCGATCGAGGCACCCACCACCATCCCCCTTTTCCCACCTTCTTCTACCCAGATATACGGACCGGTTCCACCATCTAGACATTTTTTCTTTAACATTCTATCTCTTTCTCTCTCTTTCTCTCTCTCTCTCTCTCTCTCTCTTTTACTTTCTTAACTTCATTTTTATTTTATTTTATTTTATTTTTTAATTTTGTAATATTTCAACATTGTTTAAACAAAATTTTTATTGGTCAATTGTGTAGGATAAAAGAATTTTTTAATTTGTTATTAATTTAATTGTTCGATAAGTAACAAAAGGAAGTAAATAAATATTGTTAATAATAATATTATTAAATACAAATTATTAAATATAATTATATTTATAATATTGGTAATAATAATATTATTAAATAATTATTAAATAATAAAAATAAATAATAATTAATATAAAAATATAAAAATTATACAAATATATAAAAATATGATATATATACAAAATAATATAAAATATAATAAAATAATTAAAAATATATAATAATTTTAATATAATATAAAAATTAAACAAATATATAAAAATATAATATAAACAAATTAATATAAAATATAATAAAATAATAAAAATATATAATAAATATAGACTAAAATATAATTCATGAAAATAGTTAAAGAATGAGTATTAAGTAAGTCTTTAGGCCCATATCCATTGAAAGATGATGATGATGATGATGATGATGATGAGGAGGAGGAGGAGGAGGAGAAGGAGGAGGAGGAGGAAGAGGAGGAGGAATTCATGGATAAAAATGATTCTTCATATAGAAAAAAAGAGATAGAAAGATATTCTGACACCGTTGACGCATATAATCCCGTTGACAAGGGTGCTTAATCCGATTTATATTTATGTTAAGCAACGATATGACTAAGAATGACTAACCATAAGAAAGAGAGAGAGAGAGAGAGAGAAAGAGAAAACGAGAGGGGGTGGGAGTGAATAAGAACCGTCGACGATTTAATTAATTTCTTATGGTAGGCGTCTAATAACGCTATCTGAGATCAACTCCGTTGAAAAGTAGAAAAAAAAAAGAAAAAAACACAGTGTGAGTGTGGTGGGGTTTGAGAGAGGTGTGGGTGAGGAAGAAGGGGGTTAGGTAGAATAGGATAAAAAAAATCGGTTCGAACGGGCCACTATTTCTTTCTCTTTCTCTCGTTTCTGTTTCTGTTTTGGTTGGTTGAGTTGGATTGTGGTGGTGGTGGTGGGTACGAAATACGAACGGGCGGACAGGATGACGGACGGCGGGACGCCCTGGGCAACCGAGCGGTGACTCGCGCGACACAACGACTCGCGTTCGCCCACGCATATCCACCGGAGATTTCAACGCGCCACCCCTCTATCCCTCCTACTCCTCCTCTTCCTCCTCATCTTCTTCTTCTTTTTCTACTCCATCTTTCCGAGAGTATCTTTTTCTCGCGTTGGTTTCTTCTTCTCTTTTTCTGTTTTTTTTTTTTTATTTCTTTTTTTATTACGTTTCTCTCTTTTCTCGTGCGTGCGTATCGCACACGACTAAACTTTTATTTTTATTTTGTACCTACGTTTTGGAAACGAAAAAAATTCATTAAAAATAAGAAAATCAAAAATAGATGGTTTTGATGTATAATTTTAATTTTCTTGAATATCGGTATCATCATCGGTATCATCATCGTCATCATCATTCTCTTCTTTTTTCTTTTTTCAATTTTCCTCAGATTTTCTTTTCTTTCATTTTTTTTTATCTTTCTTTGTTATAGTGGATAATATATATATATAATGGATATTAATATATATTTAAATTAATTATATATAACTTATATAGATATTATATAATATAATATTATATAATATAATATTTTATATATATATATATATTATATTATATTATATTATATTATATTATATTATATATAGTATAATAAATATATTATATATATTATATTATATATATTAAATATATTATATTATATATATTAAATATATATATATATAATATATTTAAGTTATAATATTAATATATATTTTATAATATAATATATTAATATGTCTCTCTTATCTTTCACGACTCGTTGTGTGTTGTGTATTTTCTTCTTGTTTTTTCTTTTTCGGTAGTGGGTAAAAGTATCGAAGGAAGAAGGAGGCGCAATTTGATCGTACAAATCACACTAAAATCATGGTGGTCCGTTCTGAATTAGAATCTTTAAGGAAATACCATTCTCTCTCTCTCTCTTTCTTTTTATTTTATTTTTTTATCTCGTCGCTTTCTTCCTTAACTTCCTTAACTTCGAATGATTTTATTCGAAAGGAACCACATGTTCGAAGACAAGGATCCTAATTTCACTCCTTGTAACCAAAAAAAGCGATCTCTTGTAATATGTTATAACTTGTGGTCTGCGTTCTCCAAAAAAGAAAATAAGAACAAAATACTTCTCCTCTCTTTTGTCAAGTCGTGCGTGGACCGTGACGAAGCCAAAAAACCTTTCCCTTCAACCCCCCTGTTCATCCTTTACTCCTTCACTCCTATAACCATTGCCCAACACCGTCGCAAATTCGATGGTTCGTACGACGACTACGACGATTCGTGGTCGAATCTTTCAGAAAATTCGCGAGACTTTTACGAGCTTAGGCCACACTTACTCGAATATCAAAAAAAAAAAGAAAACAGAAATAAAACTATACCCATGAAACCAAAATCGTCACACGTTTTATTTTTTATTTTATTTTTTATTAATTTATTTCCAGTTATATATGTGTTAAATAACAGAAAATATATTTGGTTGTCCAGAAAGTTTAGTGCCAATTTTGACGATAGATGGTTAACCTCAAAATTTTTCAGGTTTTTTTTTAGCAAAAGAACTGTATGCCATCTATCGAAAATTTGCACGAACTTTTCAAACAATCTAATAGAAAGAAAGAAAATGATACAACATGATTGCATTTAAAATATCAAACGAGTGTATGATACATCGTCCTTTATTGAAAACACGTAGTAAATATTCCCTACGCCCTATAGTACGTGGTTATGAGTTGGGTATATTATAGGATGATTTTCCCCTATGTATTGTTGAACTGACCATGAGTAAACTCACAAGTCGTTTAAATCCTCAACAGTTTACATACAACGTAAGATACCTAAGATAGTTCTCTCTCTCTTTCTCTCTCTTACTCGCACGTGCGATCATTCGATTCTTTTATGTGTGTTGTTCTTGTTGTTACTGTGTTGTTGTTGCTGTTGTTGCAGTTGTTATTGGTACGCGTGCAATATACCTCCATTTAAGTATTACTATCTACCAATACTATTCTTCTTCATTCTTGATTTTCTTTCTTCTTCCTCTTCTTTTTGTTTTTCTTCTTTAACCACACTTGTCCTACCTTTTATTTTTTTTTCTTATTGGAACGTTAGGTGTATGTATCTCTTTCTCGTGGTCTGTAGAAACTTAAGAGAGATAACGTAATTTTACGTGCGAATGCTCTTCAAGATGTACGCTCTTTGGAGTAGAAGAGCAAGCCAGGTATACCTGAGGCCCCCCCTCGTTCTACTGGATGAGGCCCCAACTAGAGATAACGCCGAGCGATAATTTACACGGCTGATTCACTCACTCCTCTCTCTCTTACTCACTTACTCTTTCGAGTGAGGATTTAGGGTCAGGTATAGATATACGTAAAGGATATATGTATACATGTTAGAACTGCCCAAATCAATTAAAATCGCCATTCGTGTACCCAAGTAGGTAGTACCAGCCTTTCTTTCATATATATATATATACATAACCTAATAACCTAGTATCATATATACTTTTAATCTTTCTTTTGATACAATTAAGATGGGAATCTAAAAGATTGGTGGTAGGTTTTTCTATTCCACCCCCTCACAGATTGAAACACTTTTCTTTCTTTTTTTTTATATTTTTTTTTCTTTTAATAGAATTTATTTGTTAGTTAAACATAACTTAGTATCATATATACTATTAATCTTTCTTTTGATATAATTAAAATAGAAATCTAAAAGGTGATTCCTTTTTTTCATTTTTTTCTTCTACTTTTAATAGAACTTATTTGTTAGTTTAAACCGGTTAGTTTGATTTCACTTATTTTTTGGTTTTTTTCTTTTTTTTCTGTTGAATATTATTTAAAAAAGAAAAAGAAAGAAAAAAACATTTAGTACTACTGACGAAAAGCTTTAAATGACTCGAATTAACGAGGAGACCCTCGCTGTCGGGTGCCCCCGTTTTATTTTTCGACGCTCTGACCGCGAATAGCCTCTAATAACCTATAAAGACGCGTACGATTGAAGAAGAAAAAAAGAATATAATATAAAATAAACAGAGTTGAGTAGAAGAAGAAGAAGAAGAGGAAGAAGAAGAAGTCGTTAGGGACTACTCAACACAAATACACGTCACATTTTTCCTCGCGTTTCTTTTATAACTGTTTGGCGCGCGCATAGGTACTCGCATTCAGGTCGAGGATTAGCAAAATTAATAAACGTAAACCTTTTAACCTAACGCCACCGAGGTGCCGATAAATTCCTATTTATATTATAATCGAGTAGGATGTAGGAAAGACAAGGAAAGAAAGAGAAGAGTGAAGAAGGGGGGAGAAGTAGGGGACTGGCCCAAAAGAACTCCACCATCTCACGGAGACCCCAGAGTATTATGGACGTTTCACCGCGTCGTCACTTCGTAAACCCGTTGAATAAATTCTTACTTGAATTCGATGTCCCTTTTTCCCTGATTCCACCCTCCCTACCCACCCTGTTCTTACCAACGAAAGCTTTTCGAGAGAGATTGTGCTTCAAATTTATGTATATGCGTTTTTGAAGAGAGGTTACACGCATCTAAAGGTTTCATTCAATTATTCGTTACGTTAAATGTATCTACAATGACAATGTATTATTATTTATTCTCTTGTTATCGGATAATCCTATTTTCCGTTGCTCGGTTATCTTTGCCGCCATTATGCCTAGCTGTCTTTTATAAAGGGGGTCCTATTAAATAGAAAATAAATATTTAACAAATATCCTATATACGTCAATGTTTTTTTTCTATACCAAAAGTGGTGTATCAAAATTACGAATAATAAAAATAAAATTAGGGCCCTAAATATGGGACCATAATCAAATTTTTTTTCATTTTACATTAAAATCATTCGATTCAATTATTGAATTCTTATTCAATATTCTTTTGTTATAACCCAGACATTGACAATAATTTTCTGTTTCAGGTGAACGATGTCTCCTCAATGCTTTCCGTTACAATAGACAGGAGTGGGGGAAGCAGTGGTGGGGATGTTCCATCGACAAGAAGAGATAATAAAAATCAAAATGACGTGATTATTCGTCTGATACTTTTTATCTCTGAGACGCGTGAAAATTGCGAAGAAAAGAAGAAGATGAACAGAAAGAAGGTGGAGGAGGAGGAGAAGAAGAATCGAACGAAAACGGCGAGTTGTTGGACGATCGAACGAAAGATGGTGCATACGAAGAAGAAAAAAAAATAGAAAGAGAATGAGAAAGAGAGTGAATAAGAGTAGAAGGAGGAGTGGGAGGAGGAGGGGGAGAGGGATGGGGGGGGGGGGGTTAGTTACATCCGCGTACGCGTGTATAGTCTCAAAGTCCGGGCCTTTGAAGTGGCCCGTACGAGCCGGCCGGATGACAGGGAAGAAATCGAAATATGCGATGACTGCGCGGATGAAATATCCGTGTCCCTTAATGGCGAACTTGGAGTCGTCGTCGTCTTCTCGTGGGTGTATAAGAGGAGGGGCGTCGTCGACGACCCTCTATCGTTCTTTTTCTCTCTCTCTTTCTCTTTCTTTCATATGTTAGTCGCTCTCGAACGCAGGTACGGGCCCCGAGCATATAGGTAAAATCGCGTGCCGACTGGTGCTGACTTGCTTTGTCCACTGAACGATGTGGTAAAGGAAGAAGAAGAAGAAGAAGAAGAAGAAGAAGAAGAAGAAGAAGGAGAAGGAGAAGAAGAAGAAGAAGCAGAAGAAGAAGAAGAAGAAGAAGAAGAAGAAGAAGACGAAGAAGATGATAAAGGAGTAGAAGGCGGAAGAAGAAGAGGAGGAGAAGGAGGAGGAGAAAGGGTGATTCCATATGCGGATTTTCCGCTATAGGATTTTTTCTCTCAGTGTCTCGAGAAGATCTTCGAAGAATAAATGAGCAAGAAAGAGAGAGAAAGAGAGAGAAGAGAAGATTCATGGAGTCGACGATTGGATGGATCGTCGCTCGTAAGAGACGCGCGATCAGTACCGACAGGGGGCCTTACCGAAATCGTCGGCTAAGAAGGACGAAAGGATGACGAAGGATGAGCTGGAATCTCTTAGGAATCTTCTACAGAAATATATAAGAGAGAGAGAAACGTTTCGTTTGGTTACGGGGGTGTGCCGCGTGCCGTTCGAGTCCCTTTCCGCGCACGTCTCTTCGCAGGGGGCCCGACGATGAGGCCCCCCGTCCCGGCCCGCCCTACTCCACCCGTTCTAAGGCCCCGTCCTGAGTTTCTCCTTGAAGATTTCTCCCCTCCCTCCCCGCGCTTTCGCCTCCTGGGCCTCGTATCCTCCCTTTGGGCCTAAGATAAGGCCTCCTGGTGCGAAGCGACGACGCGCGACCGACAACCATGTCACATTATTACCATATAGGTACCACTCGCGTCGTCACAACACCGCACGCGGGACGTACCACCGGCCGTTATAATATCCTGCTCTTTCTTTCTCTCTTTGACTCATCCTACGAGATGAAGAATAATAAGAAAAAGTCAAAACCTCGAAGAAATCACCGTCTATTTGATCTCTGAACCGGTTCGAAATGTTTTCTCTTGGCTTGTGCTCTTTCAACTATAGGGGGAGTCTTGTTCGTTGAGAAATAATATCGAGATCGAAACTGGTTCGAGCCGTTACTCGTTTCCTTGATCGTTCAAGGACAACATACTACTTACCACAGCGAAATTCCAATCTGGATCGCGGCGTCACTCTGTGTGTGTTTCTTTTTTTTTTCATAAGAGAATATTTACGTGCAGAAATATACGCGGTAGCAACGTGAATACGACGTCTTTAGCTCGTAAGGAAGTGCTCTTTGCTAATAGCGTTTTTGTTCATGGAAAAAAGAAGAAAATAAGAAGACGAAGAGAAAGAGAGAGACCAGACTGGTGTCATAAAATCACGTAAATCATTGGCTGCTTGAGCGTGCCGTCCGAACAGAACTTTGAATTTCTCTCTCTCTCTCTCTCTCTCTCTCTCTCTCTCTCTTTCTCTCCTATGTTCGAAGAAGAAGGAAAGAAGAGAACGGGAAGAAAGGTGTGGTACTGCTTTTTCCTCTTTTTTCCGTATGGCTTGGGTGTTAAGTGCATATAAACACGGTCAGGCATGGAGAGCCGCAGGTAAAAGCAAAACCCCATTGGTGGTCGGTGGCGCGTTGGACTTGCGAGATAAACTTTATTGCGCCAGGCTAACAACACCAAAGATTTAGATTTAGCTTAGGGTTTGAGTTTTTGAATGAAACTCTTATTGGGTGTATCGGGTTATCGGTTAGGTTACACCCTACCTTACAAAGATATGACGAGATGATTCGCAATTGGTTTCCTAAATTTCTTTACATTCAGCAAAATAATCGAAGAAACATATTTTATTTAACAATCTTCCCCCCCTCCCCTCCCCTGGTTATCTTCATTTTATATATATATATATATGTTTTCTGTTTTTTTTATGGCGCGAATTGATGTTGGGAATTCGATAGTTCAATGAAAAGAAAGATATCGTTTGGTTATCTCTTGGAAAAAGGAGGATAAACAAGGATTGGTAAAAAGATAGAGAGAGAAAAGGGACATTTTACAAACGCAGGTGCCTATCGATACTCGCCGGATAGGGTCGCGCTCGCGCGAAGACGAATCCATTAGCCCTGAGCGCGGATTGAGCGATAAACCGACTGGGAGGTAAGTCGACTCTCTCTCCTCTCTTGGTCCCACCGAAAAGATGGGACCTCTCTCTCTCTCACTCTCTCTTTCTGTTTAAAGCGGTGTGGTTTTGGTTGTGCCTCTTATTCCTGTTGGGCCCGCATTCCCGTACAAGATGTCGCGCCGATAAAAGTCCACCGAAGGCTCGTGGAACGGGCCCACCCCGAGCAATTCATTTAAACATTCCCGGAGGTGGTCGCACGACAAATTACTCTCACGAAAACCTTCGCGCGATGGACCCCGAACTCCATAGTTTCTCTCTCTCTCTCTTTCTCTTTCTGGGCCTATCTCCATTGAGAGATCTCTTTCTTTCTCACTTTTTGGACTTCCTCCTTTTTTACTTCGACGTCCTCCTTTGGGCCGGCGCATAAAACCTGGTGACACTTCTCACCCTTCTTAAGAGCTCCCCTTCTCCGCAGGCTACACAACGAGGAGCCGTGAAAAGACCAAAAGAGTAAGATAAAGCCTCTCAGAAAAAAGTTTTTATTTTATTTCATTTTATTTTGTCCGTGATACTCTCTTGCATTTACGTGAGATGTCTTTTCTTCATCTTCTTTTTCTTCTATTTGTTTTTTTATTTTTCATCATAATCTTCTTCTTCCAGTCGATCGACGAAAGGTTCCTTAAGACCTTCCGTTTAACGCATACACCAAAACTCACGACGCATAACAGTTTAAACAAAATAGAGAAGAAGGGGAGAATTATGGGCCTTATACCCAATCGCTTACTAAACGTTCCCAAGTCCAAACGCAAATAGAAACTCGCGATGTCTGGCTAATCCTCTAACGTTAAATGCTAACCGTTAAAAATTCTCTCTCATCTATTTCGTCCTTTGCAAACACACGCGTGAATAAACAAATAACGTTGATACCTGTCCATTCCCTTGTCAACCGTGTGTTTTGTGTCTGTCAGGTGGTATCTTATCTTACCTTAAGATCTTTCGCTATCTCTCTTTCTTGTTCTATGTTTTCTAAGGTTTTTAAAAATGCGATAAAAGAAACACCTTTTTGTATGTTTGATTTTAGCGTCCTTCGAAGTTTCACGAGTTATAGGATCGTACAAATAACGAAAAAAATTTATATAGAAAGTACCAGGAAAAAAACTCCGACAATTTTCAGAAGCTTGTAGATTTGAAACCGAAAGATTTGCGAAAAGGTTTTTTATTTACTTGGATTCAAGTGAGTTCAATGCCTATTTCGAAACGTGAGAGAAACTTCAATGCCAGCACAACCACCATCATAAGAAAAAAATGGACAATTTTCGGAAATTCGAAGAAGATGTTAAGCCGAAAGATTTGCAAGAAGGTTTATCTTTTTATTTATTTGGATTCGAGTGAGTTCAATGCCTATTTCGAAACATGAGAGAGACTTCAATGCCAGCATTACCACCATCAACTAATAAATCGTAAATAAGAAACGTTCAGACCGGCTGATAAATTTCACGTCTAACTTTTAATTGTCCTGCGTAAACTCTCGTCTCATGAAATGATTTGTTTCGTAAAAAAGGACTCGTAAATATTTCGTAAAAATCGAAAGAAAGAAAGAAACAAAGAGAAATAGTATGGATCGTTAATTTTCAACTGTTCGTAACTCAGACGCGCAGTCAGCAATTAGTTTAACCATGGAAAATAAAAAAGAAAAATAGAGATGTAAGGAGAAAAAAGAGAAGAAAAAGATGAACAGATAAAGAGACGGATAGATGGACGGATGGATGGACAGATGAACTCTCCGAAACTCTTTTGAGCCGTCATAAAATCAATAAGTCGCGTAAGCAACCACCTCGTTGGATGAAACGAGTCAGTTGTAATTAATCACTTCCAAAGAAGAATAAGAATAAAAATAAGAATAAGAAAAAGAAAAAGAATGAAAGGGAAAAAAGGATGAAGGGAATAATCACTTTAAACCAATGGTGTATCTTAAAACTTTTTCTTTTGTGAAAATGAAGACAATTTTCATTTCGATATTAAATCTAGGCTTTTCAAGTGGTCATAAATAGTTGAATTTAATAAATTTAACATCTCACCGATCTCACGTGTTGTTATTTGCTGGTTTGCATTAACTAATGTAACTTTATTGTGTCAGGGTTACGTCAGGGTTGCGTCAGGATGGAACGAAATTACTTTTCAAACAACTCAGTAATATCTTATTTTTTAAATAACAACATTCTTAGGAATTAATATGACAGGTAATGATAAAATACATAAAAAAGATGATAAGTAAAGTGAGTTGGAAAAAATTAGCTTAAGCACAATAAACAATATTAAATAATAATGCAAGTAGGTTAATAACAGTAAACTTTGATATAAAAGAACATTGATGGACTAAGTGCACAATTGGTACTAACCAATGTTACCATATGTTGATAGAAATGGGTGCGCCAAGAAGAGACCTTAATTATAGGGGTTGGAAGGATTCTTTAAGAATAGATGTACACCGTTTGCATTCTTATCGTTCACAAGTACTCACACTGTACTTCAAAGTTTCGAGCAACCATCATTTTTGTATTGATAAAATTTCATGGAATGATTAAAATTTTGATGGAATCGTATGATGTACACCCGATGGTGAACGGGAAGGAAGTTTGTGCACCGAGTGGTGTCGAAGGTGCGGCAACCATTCCCATCTGGTGGACTCAGCAAAGGACGACGACGACGACGACGACGAAAAAGAAGAAGAAGAAGAAGAAGAAGGAGAAGAAGAAGAAGAAGAGGAAGAAGAAGAAGAAGAAGAAGAAGAAGAAGAAGAAGAAGAAGAAGAAGAAGAAGAAGAAGAAGAAGGAGAAGAAGAAGAAGAAGAAGAAGAAGAAGAAGAAGAAGAAGAAGAAGAAGAAGAAGATGCTTTGAAGAGGAAGAGGAGGAAGAGAAGAAAGAGGAGGAGGAGGAGGGCATATCCCGAGGTAGAGAAGGATTTTCGCGTGGGTGTCGCTCGGTGGGCGTCGCGTCTGCCTCCTCGAGAGTGCGGCTGACCTCTGACCTCCTCTCCTCGAGCACACCACCGGGCTCCATACTCTTCTCCCTTTCTCTCTCTCTTTCTATCTATCTTACTTCCTCCTCCTCCTCCTCCTCCTCCTGCTCTTTCCTTGAGAGAATCTTCCTCTCTTTTCTCTTATGCAGATGCGAGTGAGTTCCGCGCGAGGGAGAATCACGCGTGCAATTATCCTACGCGTGCGTGGGCGACCCCTTTCCACCGTTCCTCTTTCCTCTCTCCTTCTCTCTCTCTTTTTCTCTCTTTCTACCTTTCTCGAATCTTCCTTAGTCAAGAAGAAACAACTCTCGACGCGCCTGAGTTACGTAATCAGAATTTTCTTTACCAGGGATGATGATCCTTGACCTCTGTGCCTTTCAACGACGTAGACCCCATCTTACGAGCCCTTCCTTTTTCTCCCTTCCTCCCTTTATTTCTGTTTCTTCTTCCTATACCATACTATAGATTGTATCCATTTTTTTCTGGGTTATTTCAAAACACATATATATATATATATATATATATATATATTATATTTGTACCAGGAAGCGGAAGTGACAGACTACAATGCGAATTTTCTCTTTTATCGATTAACTAGGTAAGAAATTAAATTGTTACGTAGTATTATTACTTAGTTTATTGTAAAGAGTAAATTGTATTATTAAAGAAATAGGAAGAAATTATTTAATGTTGGGAGGGAAGTTGTATTTTTGTTATATTTATGTTGATTCTATAGTTTGTTGATTTTATTAATTAATAAAGTTCATTAAATAAATATAAAATAATATAATTAATATAATATTATTAATAATATTATAATATTAATTATTAATTAATATCGCGCTCAGGGACGGGAACAATGGCGGGATTTGGTATTTGCGGCAATTTGCAGAACTTTCGAGTTCCTAATGTCAATTAATACTAATAATTATTATAATTAATGAAGTTCACTAAGTAAATATAAAATAATATAATTAACATAATTATTTCTATATATAATTATTATTATACTAATTAATATTATAATAATATAAATTATAATTAATATAAATATTATTATAATAATATTATTATTTTTAATTATTACTATTATATTATAATAGTATTATTATTATTATTATATATTATATAATATTATTATAATATTATTAATAAATATAATTATATAATAATAAAGTAAACTTTAATTATAAGTTTTAACTTTATTTATAAATTAATAAATAAAGTTACATTTTTCTAAATAGTTTTTATTATATTTCCAAAAAATCCCTATGTGTTTGTCACTAGGGGACTTCCCCAAGTAAGTTAAGTAAAAGATGCGTAACGAGAGTTGTACGTACCAGTAGAAGGAGAAGAAAGAGGAGGAGGAGGAGGAAGTTCTTAAACTAGAAACCATGGTAGGCACTAAATCAAAGAAGGATGGAAAAAATTTATTGCTAATATTTTTCCTTGGAGCAGTTAACTGTCTTGCGGTCGTTAGCGGTGACAAAAGATTTGGAATTTATCGAGTTCCCCCCTGTTTATAACAGTCTCCGCTAAAGTCTTCCGCGGACGGACTAAACTTTCCATTTACGACTTTCAGAATGGATCATGAAACCCTGTGTTCGAGATCGCGAGAAGGTGGACCATCTTCCTCCTACCTCCTTCTTCTTCTTCTTCTTCTTCTTTACTCAACATCCTCCATCTTCATCTTCTTATTTTTCTTATTATTCTTTATATCCTTTTCAATCTTTTACTTCTTCTTATCCTCCTTTTTCTGCTTACTTCATCTCTTTCTTAACCGAAGCCGATTATCCACTCGACTGTCGACAGATCGGTTAATCATACATCCTACTACTAACTCCTCATCTTTCTTTCTTTCTTTCTTTATTTTTCTTTCTTTCTTTATTTATTTCTTTATTTCTTTATTTCTTTCACAGAAGTTACATCCTGTCGAAGTAATACGATAGTCTAGAAGGATTTATTACGATATACCGAAGATCAAGATGTCCGTAACTAACCCACCATCTTAAAAGAAAGATAGAAAGAGAAAAAGATAATGAATCATCCATAGATAATAATAATAATAATAATAATAATAATAATAATAATAATAATAATAATTTTTGTTTGAAACAAACTCGGTTATGCTCGATCGATTACCAATCTCATTTTCTGTCTTTTTACCTGTAACGAATTGACCTCGTTCGCACGGATTATTCAACACGAATAGATAAAAAGATAAAAAGAATTTAATATAAAAGAATAGATAAATAGATAGAAAAAAAGAAGAAAGAATTTAATGGTAGAAATTGACTTTGTTTATTGGTGTGCCATTTGACGAGAATAATCGTGTGCGGGGGCAGTAACGGCATTGAAACTAACAACAGCCATTCTGGACACTGGCCATTGAACGAAATGAAAAAAAAGAAAAAGTTAGAGAAAAATGTAAAGAAGAAAAAGAAGAAGAAGAGTCCAAGTGAAAGGTGGGCTAGGGGTTGAGATGTTAGGGGCAAGATGATGAGGAAGACAAATAAGAGTGGGAGAGAAAGATGAAAGATCGAAAGGTTTGCATTACGAGGGATTACACCGGTAAGCCAAGACTAACTGGAACTGTGACGTCATAATCTGAAGAAATATTCGACCGGACTACGACTTCACCCTCTCCTTCATCCACATTCTAACCACTACCCTTAACACACTGTTACTTCTTCTTTTATTTTCTATTTTTCTTTATTATACAAAAGGTTTATGTGTTGAAGGAATGAATGAGTTCACTAAAAATTATTACGAAAAAGGATTGATTGGCTGGAGATAGTTTGTAATATTTTTATTATTATTATTATTATTATTATTATTATTATTATTATAAATAAATTAATAATATCTTGTTAATTGTCGGACAATTTGCAGACAAAGTCTTACCGTGTAGAAGGTGTAGAATTTTTTACAGTTAGGATGAAAAAATTCATTCGACGTAAAATAGATTTTAGTTTTTAAATATTAGGTTCTTTTGTTTAATAAATAAATATTTATTGATATTTATAATAATTGTATAGATATATTAATTATAAACATAAATTTTTTTAAACATAAAATACTTCACACACACACACAATATTATTTATTTATGTGTATATTATTATATATAATGTTATATTATATTATTTATATTATGTATTATATTATTATATTAATAATAATATAATATTATAAATATAATATAATATATATAAATATTATATAATAAATATTATGATAATATATATAAATATAATATTATATAATATAATTAGAATATATAATAAATACTATATTATATAATTCATAAAAAATTTATACTATTTTTAATTATAAAATTCAAAATATAAATTTATATAAATTGATATAAAATAAAAATTTTAATATAAATATAAAATGTAAGATTTAACAAATAAAAAAATGACGACTTTAGCCACCTCCCATTCAAAATGTGTTAATAATATTTATTTTACAATAAAAAAAAATATATATATATATATTAATATAAAATATCTGAAAATTCATAAATCAACTACTCGATCTTTTAAACTAATCTTTTTAAAAATTCTTTTACAAAAGTGGAAGCCAAAAAGAATGTGGTTATGTGCCTATGTGTGTGTTCTGTTCTAATTCATTTCACTTGATCCGACTTAGTTTGTGACAAAGTAAGATAGATTTAGAAGTTAAAGAAAAAAAAAAGAATGAAAAGAAAAGAATGAAAGAACGAAATAAAGAAAGAAAATCTGGACACGATCTTTGGTAAACGGTCGAACAGAGATCCTTGAGGGCGATCAGCAAGATTTTCGAATCGATCAATTAAGCGCCGTGTGGGAACCGTCCGGTTCGTTCTCGTCCATCCGTTCGTACCCATCGTCCATCCGTACGATCAGCACCGAGAAGGGCTCAGATCTCGATCTCTCCGCAAACCTGTAATCCTTCTGGAAAGAACTAAGCGTTCCTCAACAACTTCTACATTCACCTTTCTTCCTTTTTTCTTTTTCATTCTCTCATTTTCTTTCTCTATCGTTTTCTTACCGAACAAACTAAACATAGAAGAACATAGTGGTAGGGATAGGATAAAAGAAGAAGAAGGGATATACTTTTCTCTACATTTAAAAAAAAAAAAAAGGAGAAGGTGGAGGTTGGGAGAAAAGGGGCCTCCTGGTATTCTTAAACTCACCATGTCACCCTCGGTCTTTCGGGTGGCTTTTTTGCGAGAAACGTAGAACCCCCAGCACCAATCCGGAACCCAGCAGTGTGACGTTTCGTCGGCTTGTCAGCTCGATCAAGATAACGCTCCTGAGTTTGCTGATGAAGGGAAATATCCTACTCTTTATACATATGTATATGTCTGTTTTCTGTATCTCTATGTATGTGTAGATAAAATATATACACATGAGTAATTCTGTTTGTTCGTGACTTTGATGACGAAGGAAATATTTCGTATAGATTAAATATATACGCAAACGCATACACATATTTAACATATATTCATAGATAACTTTGTTCGTTTAGGATTTAGACACTTGGGAGATATTCGATCTTTTTCCTGAAGAAAAAAAACGAAAATAATAAAAAAAAAACATGTGTGCAGATCACACAGTGTTAGAAGTGAAACCTTCAAAAAAATTAAGTTTCGAGAAAATTACACGAATGCACAGTATCAAAAGTAAAATAATTCTAGGATTTATTTAAGTACTTACGTATTAACGCCAACGTAGCCAAATTCCGCTAATGCGCCAATTTACACCTTAAATTGTTGCGAAAAATCATAGAATAAAAAACTTTACTTAAAATCAAAAAACTTTCAAAATTTAAAATATTTTATTCATAAAAAGTAATCAATCGGATTTCGGTAGAAAATGGGCCAATATAGAATTTAACATAGATTCAAAATAGTCTCTACTTTCCTTAACCAGATGAGGCCGCCATAACTCTGACGAAACCCTGACGCAACTCTGACGAGACCCTGACGGTTTCTGTGTGCAAACAACAAGGTTGTTGTGTGCGAACAACAAGATTGCTCTTTATTAGCACATTAGCGGAATTTTTCTGCGGTGGCGTTAATACGTAAGTACCTTTATTTATTATAATTTATTATATATATTTATTATAATATTGTTACCATATATATTAAAGGTCACCAGTATAATCTTGGAATGGGGGTAGCTGACAAAAACTATCGCTTTTCAAATTGTGTCAATTAAGATAGAATGCCGAATGTGATAGCCATAGATAGAAATAAATAAATATATATATATATATATATATATATAGGATTAGGTTTAACTTATAGGTGCAAGTTTACGTTTACCCAGTTTAATCCTACTGATAAAATATATTTCAAATAGGTATTAAAAAAGATGCAGTAAAAGCTTCACAATCTTAAGATAACAACCGATATACGCAACTGAACTTTTTTATCTGAATGACGACGAACAACGACTGATGACGACTTCTCATGACGACTCAAAACATCCAGTCTGATACAATAAACAATCGTTCGAGAACCTTCCAGACTCACACAGACTTACACAACTTACAAATACAGACCACACACACCTTTATTCTTTATTTCGACCGTCGGTTCGTTTGTACTTTATTCTTTTGTCGCCTAACTCTTATCTCTGTTTATTCTTCTACCCTTATATCGTTCCTATATACACCCAGGTTTAATATCAAGATGATATGAGTCCACACTTCATAGTATGCAGTCACACAAAATACACACATATGTTATACAAAGCTTAGTAGCCAGGAATGAGGACTAGGAATTTCTATATTCTGTCTCATTCTCTCTTAGGCATAATCCTATATGTTTGTCTCTTTATCGTTTCATTTTTTCAAATCACCCCTCTTCTAAAGAAATATTCACTTCAAAAAAGAAATATTTCTACTTAGATTGGTCAACTGCAGCCAAGTATCATCTTAAAAATCATTCTTTACAATCTGTAATCTACCTCTCATATGTTCTCTCATTCGTTAGTTAGTTTATTTAATTTTATTTCACTTTCGAAACGTTGGTAATACATCTCATAAATATCTGACAAGTGTAAAAGTAGGTAAGAGGGGAAAAAAAAAGAAAGAAGAAGAAGAAGGTTTGACAAATGGGAGTGAGAGAGCAATGATCATTGAAGAAACGTCATTCGTTTAAGCTTTGTAAGATTTGAAAATAGAGAGAGGACTATACTTTGAAGTATTGGGCCTTTTAAGTGACATTGATTTAAAGCGACCAGTGAATCGAACAGATTATCATTCTCTCTGTCATACTCGTTAATTATGTAATTGCTCTCCGTTCGTCTCACACACATGTATGAACCATGAGAAAAAAAGAAAAAAAAGAAGAACGATCGATGTGTCCTTTGAACGATCACGAGACAAATCACTCTCTCTTTCTCTGTCTCTCATTGATTGGTTGGTCCCCTTTTTTGGGACATCATGGATGAACGAAATGGACGATGGAAACGACGTTGTCTACCCTTTAAAAGGCCGACGCGAATCGAACCTTAATCTCGAAGGAAGAAAGAGGTTTTGTCAGGGTGGGGACTACGCGGGCAAGAACGTGGATACGACGATCTTAAATTCTCGCGAGGGCCCTACTCGATTACCTGCCCACGCGATTTCTCGATGTTAACCCGAGCGTCAGAGTACGAAACACACGGGGTAGAAAACATCAGAAGAATACGAGAGATAACCGGGCGTGTGCGCAAGCTTCACGAAAACGACGAAGAAAGAAGATATTCCGTAAAGAAGAAAGAAAAGAAGAAGAAGAAGAGCAAGAGAAAAAGGAACAGGAGGTGGAGAAAGAGGAGGTGGAAAAGAGAAGAGAACGCGTATTCGTGACAAGAGACTAGATCCGCGAATAAGAGACCACACGTGAAAGGACAAGAGTATAAGAGAGTGAGTAAGAGAGAGAGAGAGAGAGAGAGAGAGAGAGAGAGAAAGAGAAAGAGGGTTCATGTTTTCTTGGTCTTCTCAGGAACGAAGGATTTTTCGATCGGGTGCCAAGGATATCTTAGCAACGAGGCGTGAGGAATACCCGAAGGAAGAGAAAGGGGATCATCCTGATCACTTCGACGACTATCTCTTTTTCTTTCTCTTTGATTTTGCTTTTTTTTTTATTTATTTATTTCGTTCATCTTTTCCGTTCCCCTCTTTCCATTCGCGAGAATTATCGACAAATGGCAACTGGCGGATGACGCGATTTCGATCGTTTCAATTCGATGAAACGAACATGGGATCAACGAAAGTGGAAATCAGGACCACCCCATGTTGCTGTATCTTTCCTTCGTTCTTTCTTTACCAAGGATTTTTTTTTTTTTTTATCATTGTCCAATGTTCGTTCAATCGTGTCGCAACAATTTGACGAACGTTTTGTTTTTTTATTATAGTAAATTGTTTTTCAACTTTCTTGAGTAGTTCAATCACATGAAACATCGTTCTCGAAAAATTTATAAATATATATTATGTACGTATATATAACTAAATAATAATAAAAAATAAAATGAAATAAAATAAATACAATAAAACCTAAATAATATTAAAAATAAAATAAACAAAAATACTATAATACCTAAATAGTAATAAAAAATATAATAAAATAAAATAAATACTATAAAACCTAAATAATAATAAAAAATATAATAAAATAAAATAAATACTATAAAACCTAAATAATATTAAAATATAAAATAAACAAAAATAAATACTATAAAACCTAAATAAACTCTATCTCTTTCTCTCTCATTTTTCTTCTCTCTCTCTCTCTCTCTCTATATATATATATATATATTTATCGATATAAAAATATAAAAATATAAAAATATAAAAATATCTTCGATATATATATTTCTGTTTTATCACGTTGCGTAGGCGTATTTGAAATATAAATAATAATCGGTGAAAGTAAAATCGTCCATCGTTTCAAACGTTTCCCCTGTCTCCCACCTTCCCCTAAAAGAAAGAAAAAAGTAAACATTTTATAATCAAACTGGAATTGAGATCTAAAAAGTGAAACTAGCCAGAGAGGCTTAGTTTTTTTTTTTATCAAGAATTGTCTCTTACGAATAACCAAATGTAACAGCGACGACGATTTACGTGAGAAGAAGAAGAAGAAAAAAAATTCGGGGCCCCGTGCACGTCTTCTTCCAAAAGACGAGAACGGAACGTAAGAGAGAAAAAGCAAAATAAAAAGAAAATAAAAAAAGGAAAAGAAAGGAAAGAGAAAAGAGGAAGAAGAGAGGAACGAACAGTTATGTGTGTGTGTGTGTGTGTGTGTGTCGCCGTTTCAAGATCGTGCAAGACCCACGATGTGGCCCGGGTGGTCGCCCGTCAATCAGCTGCTCATGCCGCTTTCGGCGCAAATATCCTTTTCAGAGGATGCGTTTCCCCCTCAAACCACCCCACCTTTACCTCCACCTCCTTTTCTTACTTCTTCTTTCCTCCCACCCCCTTTCTTAAGTTTATTTTTTTATGTTTTTATTTTGTCAATATTCGCTACACGTCCTTTTTTGTTCTTTGGTATCATTTTCATAGTAGAAATTCTTGAAGTCTTTACATTTTCTATTTCTGAGTGATTATAATATATATAATATATTAATAATATATAATAATATATATATAATAATATATATATATATATATATATATATATATATATATATATATATATATATATATATACTGAATATATTATTTTATTTTAATTTCAAACATCATCAAACATTTTTTTAAATATATTTGACAATGAATCGCAAAAATTCCTTGAAAATTACCATCGCAATTGTTAACTTTTGTTTGATTATAAAAATAAAAATAAAAAAAAGAAAGAAAGAAAATAAATAAAATAAAAGGATTAAGTGTTCGTCAGTATTAAAAGTAAAGAAAATGGTGGCGTAAAGTAGGCACATTATTGGCGACGGATGATCGTATTTCTATTTCGCGTGTGCCGTTTTGTCTCTCGTTCATCTGTGATAAAAGATAGAAAGAGAAATAGAAATAGAAATAGAAATGGATAGGAAGATATTAAATTCTCGTGAGGTTTGCCGTTTTATAAACGAATGAACGAGCATGAAAGCCGACACTCTAGTTGGCTCGTAACACCATGCTATAAACTTTGGTTGGCTAGAGAGTTCTAGACACTTCTCTCTCTCTCTCTCTCTCTCTCTCTCTCTCTCTTTATCTTTTTTCTCTCTCTTTGAACCCTCAAAGAGACACACAACTTCCTCGTGTCGTCGAATGACACAAACTAACATGTGAACCTGTATGACAATTTTATTACGGTCACGCGTGCCTCTTCTCACTCACTCATTCACTCACTTATTTTTTTTTTATGTTTGTATGTGTGTAAGTGCATTTTATTCTGTACAAGAAATTCAAATATGTCTTCTTCTTCTTCTTCTTCTTCTTCTTCTTCTTCTTCTTCTTCTTCTTCTTATATTCTTCTCAAGTTTAAAGTACTGAAGGTTTAAGTATAGAATATTTTTATATTATATATAAAATATAATTATTTATTAATTTTATTTATTATTAAATTGTGATATGTATAGTAATGTATTTTTATCTATATTTAGGTTTATTTTTAGGTGTATAATATTTTATATATGAAATAATATTTTTATTATATATATATAAGATATAATATTTTTATTTTTATATATATAACTAGAGGTGCCCCATCCACGCGTTGCTGTGGCTCACAATCAGTCCAGTACACACACGTCTTTAAGTCAACGAATTACCTTATACCACTATCTGTTAGAATCTTATCGAACTAACAGAGATAATCATGACTCTTTGTTAATAAACAAATAATTCGCAATAAAATAATATTGCGATTATAAATTGAGATATAAACTATCCTATCTTTCAAGTTGGATGAAAGTGCACTCAGTGTGCAAAATTTTATTAAAATCGGTTCAGTAGTTTAGAAGTCTATTGCGGATAAACAACGTGACACGTAATTTATATATATTAAGATATAATTATTTATTAATTTTATTTATTATTAAATTGTGAAAAGTATAATAATGTATTTGTATCTGTAGTTAGGTTCATTTTTAGATATAATATTTTTATATAAAATATTATATAATCATGTATCATTGTATTCTTTAAAAGAAAAAAGATGTATTCTTATTCTCACGTTTTGAAAAAAAAAAAAATTAAATATATAGATCGATCTAAAGAAAACAAAATGTTGTACGTTTCCCACCATGAATAGAATTTGATGACACTGAATAAGTGCAGTTTGTAGTTTGACACGATCTCAAAAACTGTTGTCCTTTTTATTTTTTTTTTTATTTTCTACAGTTTTTCGTAGTTCCGAGTTTATCATGCGAGGATCGCATGATGAGAGTGCATCTGTAAATGTACATGAGTGTGTATGTGTGTGTATTTATAATAGTATTAGTAATAATAGTAAATAGTAGTCGTGTGATAGTTATATCTAAACGAAAAAGAAGAAGAAGAAGAACCTGGTGGATAGAAGAACTCATGGAAAGTGAAATAAATAAAGGACGTTAGACATTTTACAGTTAATTGTCGCCACGTGGAAAGAAAAAGAGAAAGAGAAAGAGAAAGAGAAAGAGAGTTTGTAGAAGCAAGTCAACTCAGCCGACGGACGCGACGGAACCAAAAGGAGAAGAAAGGAAGGCCACGTGAAAGCACCGAGAGAAAAAGATCGGAGGAAGGACGAAGAAAGAGAAGTTCGGAGTGGGTGGCCGTCGCCTCAGATCCTAATCTTCTGCTTTACGAGGTCTTGTCCTTCCTTCCTTCGTAGTCGACCTCTACGTGCGTGCATCCCTTCGCGATACTCAACATTTCTTCTTCCTCTTCTTCTTCTTCTTCTTCTTCTTCTTCTTCTTCTTCTTCTTCTTCTTCTTCTTCTTCTTCTTCTTCTTCTACTACTTTTCTCTACTTTTATTTTAATCGCTACTTTTGCTTGAGAACAAATTCGCGAAACGGGACGATCTTACCAATCACATGTTAAATCATCTATCAATTCTATCTATTATCTAAATAATCTATCAATTCAATATACACAAAGAACATTCACTCTGATTTTCAAGACCGTGAACATTATGATTCCAAAAACAAGAATTTATGGCTTCTAAAAGTGTTTGATTTTCTATAAATTAATGATCTCCATATAAAATATGGGAAATGGCCAGATAGAATGAATGATCCGTAAGGATTTCATGGACTTTTATCACTACATTTTTTATAATTTAATTATCTGTTTGGACAGGTATAATCTTCTGACGAATAAGAATCTGGATATTCTTGTCTAGTATTTTTTTCCAATAGAACGCCATTGATATTGTTATTATTTTGCAAACGTAGAAAGATTTATCTGGTAAACATTGAGAATGGTAAGACCGCAGTATATGGGTCTGTAATTGCTTTAGTTTGCAACCATATGACGTCATCTTCTTGTTCTATTAAATGTATTACTCCTATGCTACCAAATCTACTTCTGAAATAGGAAAGCTCGTTCAACAATCGGGTCATTTTCTACAAAATGATTACCCAATTTTCTTCCTAATTCATGTCCTTCATGGATGACTTTTACTGTGAAGACAACTGGTTCAGACTCCTCGATCCGAACCGGGGGCAAATTTAGAAACCATGTAAAAGTGAAATCGTGTAAATAAAATACCACGTCAATCGGGGGATATGTTTGTACATTGTCAAGCCTTTCTTTTGGTTGATAAGATGCTGGATGTCTTTACTAATTGTCACTAATTAGGTGCATTTTTGTTGCGATAATAATAGATATTACATTTCTTTGCATTAGTTTTAGGCATCTCGAAAATTTAGCATGTATACGTATATATTATATGTATTTTGGTATCCCCTGTCGCATTTGAATTTCAAACATATTTTCTCGTTTTATTGAATCATATGCTTTTTGAAAATCAATATAAAATTGGTGTACCGGCTAATTAAATTCCCATTTTTCTCCAAAATCTGCCGAATAGTAAAGATTTGGTCTGTAGTCGATCTATTTTTCCTAAAACCGCACTTGTGATCTCTCATTATCTTGTCTGCATATGGTACCATCCTTGTTAATAAAATATTCGACAGGACTTTATAACACGTGGGTAGGAGTGAGATGCCCTGGTAATTATTGCAGTTCATTTTCTCCTCCTTTTTAAAAATCAGTATTATATAGTGGACTCTTTTCATTTTTCTGGGAATGCTTCCTTATTCCATATTAATTTAATTAATTTGTGGACTTCACAGACGTTAATGCTTTAGCATTTTTTGTTTATTTCTTCTATTTTCTATTTTAGATAGTGTCGCTACTTGTTTTTAAACGAATTATGCGTCGCTTGCTTAATATCAGAAACAGGTCCATCCGTGTTTTAAGTTAGCTATGTGATACGCACTATTACTCCACACTAAACTTAAGGGAAATTTATCGACTAGATTTATGCTATTAATTGTATTTTGCTGTGCCACCGCATCGTAAAAATTCACTCCTATCGTTTTTTTTATAACATGTTAAAAGAAATATAACTTCAAAAGGTGATACGTTTCGAATGAACAAACGAACGAACCCATAATTATAATATAATATTTAAAATATATATTTTATATATATTTTTTTTCATATATATTAACACATTCGCGACCGGCATATTTTTTCCTTTTTTAATACTGAGTATCGGCAAAAATTATGAATTATTTAAATTTATATTTAAATAATAACATATAATAATATAATAAAATATAATTATTTCAATATTAGGTCGAGTCATAAGTAACTTCCGATGCGGCTATGTAGAATCTATTTTTCGTATTTACTTACTATAAGTCACCGAAACAAACAGATTTTCAATATCACTATATAGATGAGGATTCAGTTTTTTCTTAATCACTGAAATGGATAGTAAAAAGCACATATTCGACATGTAATGCTTTAAGAATTTAAACAAGGCAATAGCACTAAGGTGGCAACTGAAAAAATATACAGCGTATACAGTGCAGGACTGATAACTGATCAGCAGGGATCAGGGTAGTCAGAAATTGGTTTGTAAAAGTCCGTTCTGGAGATACGATCTTAAATGATGAACCGAGTGCAGGACGTATTTTCGACTTTGACGAACCTTTTAAAGGTAATATTGGAGCAAAATCCAATAGATACGTTCAACAATTGCAAATAGTACAAAAAAAACTCCATGAAAGGTGTCTTGCACTTATCAGTCGCAGAAACGCCATTCTTTGTCTCATAAAAAACGGAAATTATTTATGACTCGACCTAATATTATAAAAATTTATATATATTAAATTTTTAAAATTTTAAATGACGTAAATTTCACGTCAGCGGTAATTAGGAATAGAACTTGAAAAGACGTGAATTCACATCAGCGGTCGCGAATGTGTTATTATATATATATATATATATTTTTTTTTTTTAAATAAAAATAATATTCCATTTGAAAACTATAATTACCTAATATATATATATATATATATATATATATATATATAAAAGAATATGGTACGCATTTTCTATAGAAAAAGGTTTGGACCTATTGGTACAATAACAACCAAAAAGATTTCCTTGAAATAATATTTGTATTGGTTTTATGGAGACAAAGATAGAACACGAAATTATTTGCCACTATTTTGTTTAACTTATCTCGAGAAGGTTGTTATTTATTTTTTGTATTATTCTGTTTTCCTTTTTTTTTCTTTTCTCTCTTGTACATGTCTGTATTTTTTTTATGTTTTATTTTTTTTTTTCCATTCGATGTTTTTCTTGTTTTTTATTTTTTATTTTTTTATTTTTTTTATATTTATTTACAGGTTTTTCCTTTATTTTTCTTATTTTTCGTTCAAACAAAAGATGGAAATGCGAACTGTTAGAAAAACTTAACCATACTACACGAGATTGTGGTTTAGGGAGAAAATAATCAGAAGTAAGAAAAAAACTAGACAGAAGTCTACCAGAAATATAAACAATTTTAAAAGCCTATTTACCTTTATTATCTATCCTAATCTACAGCTAACAAACACACGGAAAAAGATAATGAAAGAAATAGGAAGAAGAAAAAAATAAAAAAAATAAAAAAGATCTCACAGTGTTACCAGGGTAATATAATATTTTTCCGTGACTCAGGAAAGAAGAAGAAGAGTTCCCGTGTTGCAACTAAACGAAATTCAAGAAAGAAACAGAGAGAGGGCGAGAGAGAGAGAGAGAGAGTAAGAAATAGAAAAAGCAGAAAGGTGTCAGTGGTCGGATCGGTCAGATGAGATAAGATAGTTTTCTTTGAATAAAAAGAAAAGATCGATCGATCGATCAAACCAAACTTTTTTTTCCTGTTTCTTCTTTTTTCCTACCAAACATGGTGTCTCAATCAAGATATATATATTCTATTATTCGGGGTGGTGTGAAATTTTTTCTTTTTCCTCCTGTGAAAAATATTTTCATATATGAAGAAATAATAGAAAAGGAAAATAAGAGCGAGACCGTTAATGTGAAACATGACGAATTAAATAGAAAAGAAAAATGTACGGTTATTTCTTAAAAATAATATCATTCTGCGAAATTCTAGCATCAAAAAAGAAAAAGGGACACGCGAAAAAGGGATGAAAAGAAAAGGTGAGGACAGTACAAAATAATAATAATAATAATAATAATAATAATAATAAAAAGAAATAAGAATAAGAAACATAATATCATGTCGGTCAACTGCATCGTCCTTTCTTTCAGAAAGAAGACGAAGAGAACGAAAGAAGATGAAGAAGAAGAAGAAGAAGAAGAGAAAAGAAAAGAAAAGGGTGGGAAGGTTCAAGGGTGTCCAAAGAAGGTGGTGGCGGCCAGTGTTGGTGGTGGTAGAGAAATGGGGAGGGGGAGAAGGTCCCGAGAAGGCTTGTAGTTGTAAATAATGCATTATAAATATAGGCACGCAGAGCGATGAGGAAGAGGACTAAGAGGGGGTTGGGTGAGGGCTAAGAAGAAGAAGAAAAAGAAGAAGAAGGCGCGGACTCCCTCACGCAACAGAAGGGACGCGTGCTTCGCATAGCTTTGCGCATTGTGGGCCCAGCACGAGTCCTTGCACAGAGGACCTTACGGATCCCATTCAACTAAGAAGGGGGGCCCAGAACTGTTGGCTGGGCTATCGTGGGTTTGCTTGCCGCCTTACAGCTGCAGCCACCACCACCTTCATAGCTCCCATTTCGGTGTCCAAAGGACTAAGAGAAGGAGGAGGAGGAGGAGGGGGAAGTAGGAACGTGCGCGAGACTTTCTTTTCGTAGACGACACACAACAATCACATTCATCGAGAAAGAAACTCACAATACTAATCGTAAAGACGCCGCCTATTATGGCGGCTTTGGCGTGTCCACGAGCCTCGAGCAAAAGGGGCAACCCCCATCTTATGGGAGACCCTTCTTCTTCTTCTTCTTCTTCTTCTTCTTCTTCTTCTTCTTCTTCTTCTTCTTCTTCTTCTTCTTCTTCTTCTTCTTCAGTAAGAGTGAGAGAGAAGAGAGGCGGGCTTTCCTTCTTCTTCTTCTTCTTCTTCTTCCTTTTATTTTTCTTTTTTTTTTTTTCTGCGACGGGCCACGGAGGAGAGTTTATTCGTAAAGAGAGGGCCTTTGAAGCGCCGTCGAATCGAAACATTCGCGGTCCCCTTTCTATTTCCACCACCACCACCACCATCAACATCATCACCATCACCACGTTAGACGTTCGTACGCAGACTGAATAAGGTGGTGTGTCATCGGCGATGCAACGCAAGAGGCATTGATACCTCTTTGAATTATATCCGAGAAGAAAGAATGAAAGAAAAGAATGAGAGAAAGAGTGAGAGAGAGAGAGAGAGAGAGAGAGAGAGAGAGAGAAAAGAACACGTAGAGTATATACACGTCGATGAATCTTCATTTTCTACGAACGTGTTTGTCATATCTTTTTCCCCATCCTATCTTTCTCTTTACGAAATATGAGTACAACCAACTCGCGTGGGGAAGATAAGTGATCAATTTATAGATACGTGCTTGAAATATAGAATAACTTACCGAAAAAAGGTGCGGCTAGGTTGAAAATGTCGGCAAAATATAAAAAGAAATATAAATTATGGAGAAAAAAGGAAGAAACGAAAAAATAAAAAAGGAATGGAAGACGACCGACCCCCTAGTGTTCAGACCGCACGGAAGCCATCTACTTAACCAAAGTTATCCTTGTCTAATTTTTCGAACTCTTTCTTCGACCAAACTTTCATTTAACCCTTCTCTTCATTTTTCATTTTCTTTTCATTCTGGTTGTCTTCGAATAAACGTTCTTCTCATTTTCAAAAAAAAAAAATAAGGAATAAATTTATCATTCAACGAAAATAACCAATAATGTGGCCAACGTGTTGACCAGGAATCGTAGAAAAAAAGAAATAAACGAGAAAGATATTTCATCATTGATTTGTAATTCGTAAAGCAAAATTCCAGTTGAAAAGTCTTCACTTTATTTGATCTTTAGAAATATCATCAGTCAAACCATAAAAACCTTTATGAGAATTCAACACAAAGGACTGTTCGGGAATAAATTCGGGAGGAATGATTGGTTCTCAAGTATCATTGTTGAATTTTTGTCATGGTTAATACTCAGGTATTAACGATGATAAAAATACGAATATAAATAGGTGCAAATTTTAGTCTAAGAGCGAATTATTTCGTCGTTTGAAGACTATTTATCGCTTCGAAGTAATTCCCAAATATAAGAAAGAGAATCTTGGAAGAATTGACGAAGGATTCTTACTCTGTAAATCCTCGCTATCCATCCCTACATTCAATCCCTCGATAGAAAGAAGAATGAAAATGTAAAAGAGAGAGATAGAAATAGGAAAAAGAAATTTCTCAAGTGTGGCATTGTAATTGATTGTTAGGCCTATCAGCTACCTACCTACCCTATTGCCTACCTGACTTGCCAACTGCATTCTCGTGTTCTCGTGCCGATGTCAAAAGCTAGCTGAGCTACCTAGCTCAACTCAGCTCAGTTCAGCTTAGCTCAGCTATCTGAAAAAGAAAAAGAAGCTTTTCCCCCCTCTGTCATTTTCTTGCCTTTCTTCCTATGTCCATCTCTCTCTCTCTCTCAGTTTAGTTTTCTCTACACAAGAAAAAAGATCATCCCCATGAAATCCCGTAGCTTTTGTCGCTTTTCTCAAAAGAAATAATAATGGTAAGAGATTGCTCACGTCATTTTGTTCAAATATTTGTGGCTTCTGCCATTGGTTTTTCCTTCTTTTTTTTCTTTCACTCGGTGGTCCCATCACATTATTCAAGGTTGTTCTTCCGTATAAACCCGGTGGAATACTATTGAACAAAAACGTTATACGTTATATTATTGTCGGCAAAAAAAAAGAAGACCAAAAGAAGAATTTGTTTAAAATCAATAGTTACAGTTATATGCCATGAAATTATTGTGATTTATGATTACATGAAAATGTAAAATTGATACACAACCATGATGTATACGATCTGATGATTATTGTTGTTATTGTATTATTATATTTGTTGATTTAAATGGGGTATCCATCTTCGATTGATTTTAAAGAAGGAAGAAAGGTAAGTTGGTCATGAAACGGGATGAACTCACTTTGATCTCTTTGGCTTTGACTCGTCAGGGTGAGTTCAAGGCGCGAACGACTTGTGGGAGAGGTCAGAGCTGTCGCTCAAAGTCGAACGATGTGTCTAGCTACCCTCCTATTAACCTTCTTCCCTTTTGTTAATTGCTAAATTGAAGCCAATTTCAACGGGATTACGGATTGTACTTTAGGAATTCGATTCGCCATTTATCCAACACAGAAAAATAACCTTGAATTCGACAAACTATTGCGTTAGATTTATGGATACGTCATCGGACCCTTCAATCAACCCTTCTCTCTTTTCTCTTTTTCTTTTTCTATTTCTTTTTCTTTTTTTTCAACTTCTTTCAAACATTTCATGTATGTTCAGAAGAAATAACTTTGTTCAGTGGTGAATATTTGTGATAAGATAAAAAGTATTACGTTATTGACAGCTTTGTCATGTTCGATTTGATTACAAAAAGAATCTGAAGATGATCAAGTTAATTACATTGTATATCTTTACAGGTAATAATGTTTAACATTGCGTTTATTATGCGAAACGAATGCTTCGTAATATTTCCCCATGTTGTTCATCTTAATCCGATAGTTTACGTGACATTTTTAGGATCTTCATATAAGAGAATCTACTTTCATGTACTTCTATATATATATATATATATATATATTATATGTTTATGCATTTAGGTATTAGTATGGGATGGATTATATATATATATATATATATATACGTAAGTGCTGCTAAACGCTTGTCGGTAGATAAATCGGCTATGAAGGGAAATCGATAAGCGTGCCGTTTAAATCGTTATATACATATACATATACACATATATATATATATATATATATATATAGGTATTATGCAAATCTCGTTACGTGTATAGACAACCTGAAACTTGTCTCTTCATACCTATAATATATTATTCATATAAAAGTCTTAATCAGAGAGTTTTTCGTTTTACTTTAACTTTCAATTAATTTTTTTTTACGATATGATTGATAAAATTGATTTTCTACCGTATAATATAAAATCATTTAGGATCAATTATAATAAATTTTACAAATCAAATTGACAGGACACTCAATTTTTTTTTTTAAATATCATACAGTTGTAGGGGGTTCGTTAGAATCATGTACACATGTATAAGTGTATGTATTATACCAATACTTAAATGTTTCACGTAGTTCATGGAAAAATACATTTGTTTAATTTTGATAGAAAAGATATATATATGAGTGGGTTGAAAAGTTTTGAGCTAAGTAGGAAGAAGAGGAAAGGTTCAAAGGTTTTATATGGTTTTTAGAATTTTCTTTTTTTTTTATTTACAATCAAATATTGTAATTGATGAAATGTTTTAATATTTTCGAATATTTTCATGAAGCACGTGGTACACGATTTCATGATTTTAACAAATATATTATTATATTTCATTTTGAAGTTGCAGTTATTGAAAGAAATAAACCCATTTAAATATGAGTCCCAAAAAAGGTCCTTGGAAAATTAATGGGTTAACGTAACAGTTGGTGAAAAGATTAGAAAATATTTCTTACATATTTAGTAATACAATAGTTAGAATTAGAAAATCGATTTCTAACCTAGAATTTTGTTCTTTTCTTGAATACTTTTGGACGTTTCAAACGATTTAAGATTGGGTTCGATACAACGCAAGGAAAGAAGTAAAACGAAGAAGAAGAAGTTGAAGTGAACTAAAAAAAGAAAGAAAGGAAGTCAAAAAGAAAAAAAGGGCGGGAAAAGAAGAAGAGAAGAAGAGAAGGAGGAGGAGGAAGGGTAGCGAAAAGAAGGGCAAAAATTTACTTCTCACCAGGAATTCTCGAATAGCTTCCGCGGTTTTAAAACGTATATTGCTCTGGGAAGAACGAGCCTAACAGTCAGAATCCTGATCGTAACCCGGCGCCCTGTCTTTACGACCCGACGGGAGCAACGCGTCTCTAAAAACCAGGTACGCCCAATGGACATCAACCATCGTCCCATCGTATTGTCTGCTACAACTACTCCACTAACTTCCTACGAACCCCAATGTCCTCTTTCGTCAAAAGAAAAAGAAAAAAAAAATAAAACAAAAACAAAAATAATAATAATAATGATAATAATAATAATAATAATTATAATAATAATAAAAATCTTTTTGTTATATATTATATTATAATAATTTTATTTATTTAATACATTTTTATATATATGTATATTTTATATAAATATTTTTATAGTTTTTTTATTTGTATATTTATATTTTTATAACATATATATTTTATTAATATAATTATTATTAAAATTTTATTACAATATAATTAATATATTTATATTTTTTTATATATATTTTTTAATATACAGAAAAAAAAATAAAATCAACCATACAATACACACTACACAATTTAAATCCTATGAACACGTGTTAAGTTAAAACACGTGAAATAACCAACACGTATTTTGTTCATGCGTGTTTCCTTTTTATTCCAGAAGTTAATCTTCTTCTCTTTTTCTATCCTTTTGGGTCTTTTTTTTTTGTTATTTTTCTTTTCTGGAATTTTTTATGTGATTTTCTGTGTCTTTACGAGCATGTTGTTTAGCTCAAGTTCGAACACAGAGAGAACACTGATACAAAAAAAAAAGAGAAAAAAGAAGTGGACTAAACTAAAAAAAAAATAAGGGATCGATCCTACTAAGGTTTTTTGAGATAGTCGGAGGTAGCTATAACCCTGAACTTAGCTAGGGTAATTGAACGTTCCCGTTGTTAATTGGCTACACCCGATGGTTTTCGGCTACGGTTGTTGGATATTATATTGTATCGCGTTGTAAATGCTTTACTGGAAGTTCGACCAAATTCTTTCTGCTCTTTCTTTTTGTGTTCAAGCAAAACGATCAAGAAGTTGTGGTGCTGATGGTGGTGCTAGTGGTGGTGGTGGTGGTCAAAAAGGTGGAGGAAAAGGAGGGTCACGTTTTGGGACCGTCGGCTCCCACGTGTTTATGACTGACGGACTAGGAGGGACCGATCAACGCCCAATTACATAGGGGGACTCCCTTATAGGTCCCACGAACGCTATTTTGTAACGTTGTCTCAAAATCGAATGTGTCTATGAACGATTGAACCAAAAAAAAATTAAATAAAACTAGAACAATCGAATAGGTGAGAAACAAGAAACAATTTTGTGTATAGTAAAGATATTTCTGAAGAAAACAATTAAATAAAACAAAATAAAAATTAAATTATAGAAATACAATGTAACTATGAACGATTAAACCCAAAAATAAAAATAAAAACAAGACAATCAAATAACTTGTCTAACAAAAAATGTTTTATTTCTAGAAATAAAACAAAGCAAAAATTAATTCTGAATGAATCCTAATAAAATAAAAAAGAAACCATGTCAAAACAATGTAGGGTATACTAAAATAAAAGTAAAACACACCTATGATTCGAAATGAATCGTTGGAAAGACAAAGTTGCCGATGGTTTCTGTTCATAGTGTTGTTTCGAAATAACCTAATGCCTACCATATAATTGTTATGTTATTAAATTCCGCTTAAGTTAAGTTTAAAAGGAAGGAAAAATTCCTGTAAAGCGGGTCTCCTTAATTAAGGGGCATTCTGTGTATCCTCCCTCATAGCTTATCCAGGAAAACGAACTTTTAATAGGTTCCGACATCTCTCTTTCTCTCTTCTTATTCTCTTCTATTTTATTCTATTCTCTTCTCTTTCCTTTTTCAATGAAGATCCCGCGAGAGAGAAAGGGTATCAGCTGAGATAATTGGTGTCGGGGGATACACACAGAGACTTTTTGGGGGCGATACGGTATTTATAGCGATCTAGCCCACACCTTTTTCTACGGTAGGCGAACTTCTATCAAGTTACTCAAAGCCGACCCTGAAAAGAAAGAGAGAAACTACTCCTCTTGACTTATAATTTAGTGATTACAAAGTCAGATCATCTTCAAAACGAAACGGTCCCCATTTTTGATCATCTTCTTCTTCTTCTGCCTCTGCTCTTCCATTTTTATATTTTTTTTTTTTTAATTATTATCATTATATATATATATATATATATACTTTTTTTTTTACTTCCTAACTTAGATCTTCATACTTTCACTTTTTGACAATTTTTTTTTATTACTTTATTTGGCAAATAATACATAATTTTATTCTCACTTGCACAGTTTTAGTAATTTATTTTAAATGAATTTATTTGACAATACGGAAACTGTTCTTTAATTATTTTATTTATTACACATTAAATGTGTGAATTTACATTACAAATAAATTAATTATTATTATGATTTTTATTAATATTGTTCCTCCTTTTTTAAATGTCGATTTAAAATTTTTTGGCGTGAATAGACCTTTATTACTTTATTTCGCAAATAACACAATTTTATTCTCACTTGCACAGATATAGTAATTTATTTTAAATTGCTTCCTCTTCTTTAATTATTTTATTATAATAAATAAATTATTATTATTAATATTGTTCCAATTGATTGAAATTTCTCTAACAACATTTATAAATAATAATTTAGTGAATAAAATGACAATACTTACAATTCGTAAAGATGAAGGAGGCGTGTACGATCGAGCACAACATTCCATCCTTACATTCTTCAATCTTGTGATTATGCAAAGAATATGTTTACGCGCGGGTGCATATGTGCACCAGGTGGTTCCATCCTAGCAAGAAGTTGCATCTGCGGTCTTCCTTACAATGCAAATCTCTCCATCCTGGTATAATAATTTATTCAGATTTAAAACAAAGTTGTAGCAATCCTGACGTGTGTAGATTTCTTTTAGCAAACAGACAATTGTTTTATTATTATTATACTTGTCTCTTTGTGTCTTCCTCTTATTTGTTGTGTCTTCCGATGTCGAAAGCGGAAGAATAGAAGAACTTCATGAATTTCAAACTCGAATAAATTGAAACTGTACGTGTACTCGCTTATATGTGTCTGTGATAAATAATACTACAATCAATTTTGCATCAATTATGAACGAGAAGAAAGATGCATGAGAGTTTATTTGAAACAAAATTCATTTTCTTAAATCGAAACGTTGAAAAACTTTTCAATTATCTTTCTTCTAAGCTTATTCTTCGTCAAACCAATTAATACGATCTTTCATTTTTCATTTTTCTTTCTTTTTTTTCTGATCTACTCATAAGTTATATTTCTACGAGTATATTTGTGTGTGTATGTCGAGAATAAAAATAGAAATAGAATGAGAAATGAAAAGTGGAAATAGGGAAAGGTAGCTGGTTAGTCTTTTACAAAAATGACATTTAATATTTCCAACGTTTTTAAATAATATCTACAGATGTGGTAGAGGGGTAGTGGGGAGGGAGAAACGTAGAATATTTAACGTTCGAATTTCATCGATAAATTTATTACGCATCTGAATATTTTTTTTTTTTTGTAACATTTTTCATTTTGTTTTATTTTCTTTCTTTTTCTTCTTCATTTTATTTTACAAAGCTTTAGGTGATGTAACCCATAGAAGATATAACCTTTAAAGTTTCCAAACCTAACGGCGTCACAAAAGAGTCCAATGGAGGATTATTACCGCATCGGAAGGAGGAAGACCGAAGTAGAAGGAATATATCCCCGTCGAAAATTGAATCCCGTAGGAGCTGCGAGGCCGCGTCTTTAAAAACACATAAATTAAAGGCAAACTGCCGTGTGAGTAAGAAAGAGAGAGAAAGAAAAAGCATCACGAGTGGTAAATTATGGATCACTGACGCTGCTGTGTGCGCGTTCCTATAATGTCCTCGTATCTCAGACCCCCAACTCTCGTCATTCTTCTCTTGAAACTCCAAAAAAGACAAGGAAACAGGGGTGGGGAAGAAGAGGATGCGGAATTCGTAGGAGGAGAAAGAAGATTTTAACGAAAATCTTCAATGCGTCTTGTCTATACTTTTATTGAAGTCATCAAATATCACTCGTCTTTTTGATATTTGCGAAGACAACAACGACTTGTCCTCGTATCTTCTTTTGAAACTCTAAAAAAGATGAAGGTATGGTGGTAGGGAAGAAAACAATACGGAATTCGTAGGAGGAGAAGGAAAATCTCAACGAAAATCTTCAATGCAAACACACGTTTTTCTTGTAATTTCATTGAAATCACTGAATATCACACATCATAAGAAGATTTCCTTTTTGTCAAGGTTGCACAGAAATATAGAATGAGAGATAGAATTCATAAAAGGAAGAAAATCCTAACTAAGTATATATAATAAGTCTTCAATGCTAACACACACACGTCTTTTCTGTACTTGCATTGATATCACCGAACACACACCTTCTCTGTACTTTCATTGAAATACCGAATATCACTCGTCTTTTTGATATTTGCGAAGACAACAACGACTTTTGGGTATCATAAGAAGATTGTTTTTTGTCAAGGTTGCACAGAAATAGGAGAGTGAGAGAGAGAGAGAGAGAGTGAGTGAGAGAATACCGGCAAGGCCCTCCTGCTGGTAAGAGAAGGTAGAAAGCAAAAGAGGGGTCTGATTTATTCGAAATTACGTTACCCACCGGTTGAATCCGCTTGGTCCGTGCCGCTTATGCTTGTGCTTGTGCTTGTGCTTGTGCTTGTGCTTGTGCTTGTGCTTGTGCTTGTGCTTGTGTTAGGCTCTTTTACCTAATTGAGAAACGCGACGGTACACGTTGAGTTATCGTTGACAATGAGTTGTTGTTGTTGTTGTTGGTTGCGCGAAAGTCTGTCGCTTAACAAAATTGCGAGTAGATTTTGTTTCTTTTTTATACCAGAATTTCATCAAATAATTTTTGAATTAAAAAAAAAGAAATACACAGTGAGATCAGAGGAGTTATTGATTCGATGAGATTGTGGAATATGATATAGTAGATAAGAAACAATTAATTATTCGATAGTAGAGTTAAGAGTTATTAATCTTTTTTCTCATAGAACTTGTTTTATACACTGTCGGCTAAAAGTTTGTTCATAATTATTTACCAATTTACGCGAAAAGATTTATTTTCTAAACGATACATCATTTATATGTATAACAATTTCTATTAGAAGCACACGTAGTTGTTTTATTAATTTTAAATTAATCTAAACACGAAGTTTAAAATATGTCAAGGTGTTTAAAAAATATTCTTAATAAAAAAAAGGAAAGAAAAGATAAGTATATCTAATACAAATAAGTAAAATTAATCTAACTAACTAATTAATAGTTATAAATAAAGTGATAAATTATACAACAAAAAAATTTCTATTATAAATATTACAAATTGTATAATTTAATTTAACTAATTATTTTTCAAAAAAAAAATATTAAAAAAAAATAGATAGAAGACATTTAAATATAAAACATAGAAATATCATTGAATTTATATTGATAATCAAAACTTTTAGACGATAGTGTATAAAATATATTTATATTAAAGTTTGATAGCTTCTTTATTTAGAGATCATTCTTCTTAGCAATCAAGATAAAAAGATAGATAGAAACTTCCATAAGAATAAAATGATACGCATTTATCATTCTCATCTTCTTTCTTAACTTTTTTTCTTTCTTGTGCTCTTATATGAAACTAAAGAAGAAGAAGCTTCATGTGTGTATGTGTTTGTAACCAAGGATATTGGCGAGAAACGATGGATGTTTAAGTACTCCTTTAGTCAACTTCGTCTACCGTCTATCCAGATGCTTTTAAAGGACAGACTTGCCGCAATGTCGGCGTGGTTCCAAGGCGACGATTTGTCCAAGAAATGGTAATCGGAATCCTGCTGGGAGCGGTAACGAGATTCGAATCCTTCCTTCCTCCGCGACACCGTCCTCTCTCTAGAGAGATTCTCTCTCTCTCTTATTCTCTTTTTCCTTTTTTTTATCCTCTCCATTATATTTTTTTTCCTTTCACCGGAGTCTCTTTTTCCTCCCTCACCCGAAGAGAAAGGGAAGATCGATTTAAACGTTTTGTAGGAAGGAAGGTCAATGGAAAGAGTTAAGGAAATAAAGAAATACAACAAATTCCTCTGAACAACATCTTTCCTTCCTTCCTCCTTCCTTCCTTCCTTCCTTGCTTCCTTCCTTCCTTGCTTCCTTCCTTCCTTGCTTCCTTCCTTCCTTGCTTCCTTCCTTCCTTCTTCCTTTATAATGAAAGTAAATTAATATTTTTCATAATCTGCCGAAATATTAGGTGGTTCGGAAAATCGTTTCATTTTTCTTTTGTAAAAATGAAGATAATTTTTGTTTCGAGGTTAAAATTAAACCTTTCAAGTGATCATAAATAGTTGAATTTGATAAATTTAACTTCTCATCGATCTCATGTGTTACTATTTGTCGGTTTGCATCAACTAATGCCATTATTGCGTCAGCAAAAAACGAAACGACTTTCCGAACCACCTAATATTTTTTCTTTTTGTATTATTTTGTATTCTAAGATACGAAGACCACGAATGGAAGGATCGCGCTCAGGGACGGGAACAATGGCGAGATTTGGTATTTGCGGCAATGAACTTTCGAGTTCCTAATGCCACTTAATAATAATAATTATTATTATTATTATTTTGTATTCTATCTAAATTTATAATCTTTGTCTCTAGGTAAAGACGTTAGTTTGCATTTGGAATATTAACGATTCTGCAGCTGTCATTTTAATTGTCTCGATGACAGTATCTCATTTCTATGAGTATCCTTATATCAAGAGTATTTGAAACATGCCGTCGTAGTAAAGCTGTATATTTTCTTGAATGTCTTTCTTTCATTTCTAACGATTTCCTTTTAAATCCGGTAACAGCCAATCGGATTTTCGGTTTATACATCTATTCCCTTCAACGCTTCTTCTTTATTCTGTTGTTATGCTAAATCTTTTAACAAACTTGTCAAATAATAATAAGATTATATAGATTGTAACCAAGATGGATTGACTTCTTCCGCATTTAAATGGTTTAGGAATACCAAGAAAAAGAGAAAAGGTTGAAAAGAGGAAAACATTTTTCTTAATTGTTAAAAAAAAATGATTATGAATGAAAAATATAATGGGATTGGAGAAGAATGAAGAAGGATCAGGAAGGAATGAAAACAATCTTACCTGAGTTACACACCTACAGTTTGCCGATTTCAAAACGAACTCATGCAAAGGAAAAGAAGAAGAAGAAGAAAGAGAGGAAGAATGAAAAGGAAAAAAAAGTCTTTCTGTAGAGAGGGAAGACTTCTTCTCATCCCGGATTCAAATGCACACCCTCGGCTCCCGGTGCCACATAAATTTGGTTCAAGTCGGTGTGAAGACAGCGATGCTCCGCATACCAAAGCGTTCTCCTTTCGTGTTCCTCATGGTTAACAAAGTGGGATACCCTCGAGAAAGCAAGCCGTCGTCCTCTTTCGTCCTTCGTAATCTAGAAGCGTACATCAAGGATCCGCTCTTTTAACAGTCTGTCCTCCTAACTTCTACTTAAATAAAGATTAAGATGTTTTCGCGCGATTACCACTTGTGGAATCTATTTTCTCATGCTATTATATTTTCGAAGGAAATTCATTTGGGTTCTTCCTTCCTTCCTTGTACCCACACAAACACATACACACAAACACAGTAATATAAAAGTAACGTTTTCATTTATCTCACCTTTTAACCCTTTGGTTAAATTTCATTTAGTAATCGTTTAGGTTTCTCTATGTGGCAAAACCTTTAAGCAAAAGTTTCTCTGAATGACCTGTAAGAAAAGACGACCAACTGTGGGGGATGCGAAAAGGAAAAAGGAAAAAGAGTCAGAGAAAGAAAGATATATATATATATATAGAAAGAGAGAGAAAGAGAGAGGGCAACGAGAATATAAGGCAGTTATTTACGAGACAGCGCCACAGCATAACGAGCGTCCAAGAGGCCAACGAACGACTCTAAGCGACGCGACACCGATCTGTTCTCAAAGCACATCGTGAAATTTCGCGTAATACGATTTCGCGTTTTTAACTCCCCCTACTGTAGTCAGATATCCAACAACAACAAATAAAAAACAAAGTTCCTTAATAAATATATGAAACCGTGTACTTGGATTCTATGATAAATTTTCATGTTAAACTATGTTAATATTTTCAAAGTGCTCAATAATATACCTAAATTGATCTAAACGAAATTCCATCTCAACCATAATCGAAAACAAAAGGATGTGTTGTAGCCTGGTCACAGCAGGCGCGTGTATCCGAAGAACAGCGAGTTATTCGACGACGTCCATAGCATTCTTATTCAAGACTCGAATATACGTCTATTAATACGAAGAAGAGAAAGAGTAAGGTCCGGGTTCGGGTTCTCCTGGCCGGTTGGTTGGTTGGTTGGCTGACTGGCTGGCTGGCTGGCACGAACCGAAACGTTACCACTCTCGCTCTCTTGGATATTTATTATCGGGCGTCGATCGCATGAATCGCCAATCGATATGCCATTCGTGCTGAAGTTGAGCAGCAGAAGAAGAAGAAACGGAAAGGACACCCCGCGGATGGTCTTGCGATAGACGCGCTTGACGCGACCTAACAAATGGCTGTTTTACGTCGGGAAGAAAATGAAGCGAGCATGACGTGTTGATTTTCGGTTGGTCTCCGGGAGCGTGCGAGCGGGGGTGGAACACTCAATGGGACGAAGAGAAAGAGGGGGATACGTCGAATAACGAAACCCTAAAGACACGACACTCCTAATTCTCTTTCATTCTTTCTTTCATTCTTTCTTTCATTCTCTTCCGAAGAACAGAACACGAGCCAAGAGGTGTTACTTGTCAGTCCTCGCCTCGAGGCAATGACAGCCTAGGCTTTGGAAATTAGCATGGGATAATGGGACTCAAAACGCAGATCCTTACTGTTGTATCCCTAAAGGGGACCAATGAACGCTTATACAAAAACTTAACTTGTATTCTCTCACGAGAGAAAAGGGAACCCCCCCCCCATTTCTTTTAGCGTTTCTCCTCATCGTCAGCACATTTTTAAACAAATATTTCGACTATTTGAAATCCTAATTAATGACTTGGTTAAAAAATACTATATGTGTTTTATCTCAACTAATTTACCCTAAACATAATCATGGTTGTTGGGACAGTTATCTCGCTTAGATGGTTTAAAGAGAAAAATAAAATCTGCCAAGTAGAAGGAAGGAAGGAAGGAGGGGCAGCACCAGAAGAAGAAGAAGAAGAAGAACGGCAAAGAGACACCCAACGCGTGACAGGACTCCACGCCCCTTCGTGACACCTCCTAAGATCGGTTGTCACCGATCTTTCTTCTCCAGACTTCGGGGACGTTGGATGATCCTCCAACGACACTCCCACATTCCCCGATGACTATGCTAGATCGCATCTCACGATAACGCATCGAAAACGTCCAAACGTTCGTTCTTCGCTGGGCTTGAATCCTATCCTCGCACGATGTACAACACTTTACGTGTCTCTCTCTCTCTCTCTCTCTTTTCCTTCTTCGATCCAATGAAGAAAAAAGATCGAGATTTCAACAAAGAGGAATCGCTTACCAAGCAACATCGCCATTCGAATTAATGAAAAAAAAAGAAATTTACCTTACGTACATATTTCTTCCTCTTCTTCTTCTTCTTCTTCTTCTTCTTCTTCTTCTTCTTCTTCTTCTTTGATTTTTTGAATTGTCGATAATGGACAGGAGACTAGTGTACACCTTGTATATATATATATACCCAGATCGAATCGAGAATCACATAGAGGGGAGAAGGATGGTAGAA
Organism: Polistes dominula; assembly: GCF_049000335.1. NCBI lineage: Eukaryota > Metazoa > Arthropoda > Insecta > Hymenoptera > Vespidae > Polistes > Polistes dominula. The sequence continues at coordinate 6,627,575 of NW_028300899.1, forward strand.
AAATGAAAAAGAGATAGATAATATTTCCATAAGGTAATTTCGTGCAATGACTAACCCTGTCCATGAATGTGAATTGACCTTTAGCATCGCTGACACGTTGGCACACCATGTATTTCTAACTTCTCGATCCTTCGATACCTATCTAACGCATTTCGCGCGTACTACGTACAGCTACATCTATGTATATACATAGTTACATGCATCTATCTAACATACATATAGATTTGCAAGAATATATTGCCTTAGGGCGATCAAGTAGTCTTTAAACTAACGGTTCTTTACCTCGATCGAATATAATAATTCTGTCCGACTACTAACTTTGAAAATTTTTTTTGAAAAACCCCATGATTGTGCGAGTGTGTAAGATAAAATTAAATAAATTTCGTGAGCTCCGATATTTTCTAAGTTTTTCTAGAAATAACAAAAAATGGAATGACACGTTATAAAAGATAGTTGTAAAATTGGAAAGAAAACCAGCAAATGGGTCCACATCCTTTGGCGAGGGAGTTTACTACTTTAATGATCTACATCAACGTCAAATATCGATGGACTTACAACCACATTAGATGCGATTCTTATCCACTAACGACGATAAAATAGAAACGTAACAAGTTAGATCAACCTTAGCGGAATGAATTTCAGCAAAGGCAGCAATAATTTGGTTGGTAAGGTGTAGGTCGAACTCCTGGAGACCGATCGAATCGTTTCGGTGCCTTCACGGTGGGAGAGGAACGTTAAACGTCAACGTCGATGCTTCACCGGCGTAAATAATCGTTATTGTTGATGCTCGCAGCAGTGGAGTGAGTCCCTGTCTGTCTGTATGTCTGTCTGTCTCACAAACACACACAGATACACATACTTAGAAAGAGGAATCCTTTCCTGTTCCTCTTTCGTGGCAGCAACGGTGACTGGTGAATCACAACGAGACCTCACTCGCGTCGGCGGAGGCGGCTCTTGTCTCGTAATTTATAGATCGTGGCGAATCGCCGAAGGGGCACAATGATGACGACTACAACAACAACAACAAGAACGACGACAACGACAACAACCAACGGAAGAAGACTCTTTTCTTTATTTTTTTTTTTTTTACAACCAACCCTTTTTTTCCTATTTCCATTGAAATTCATATTACTGAAATTCCCTACAACTATAAATCATGAAAATACGTATGTATGTAATATTGGTTTCTCCCGGTAGCTAGGTCAATCGTTAGAAAAAGAGAGAGAAGTCTAGGTCGCAAGAAGTAAGAGAGAAGAAGTGGTAGTGGTGGTAGTAGGCGCCACACGGTGGAAAATCATCTCCAGAAGTCGATGGGAACCGCGGTGTCTCGGTCTTCACATATTGTGCCAACAATTAGGTGAAAGGCGCTCCCACAGATCTTATGGGGCCGCGACAAGAAGCGAGAGCTAGCTAGATAGCTAGACACTAGCGTGCGAAAGAGAAAGAAAGAGAAACAGAAATACGGATAGATAGAATAGAGAAAGAGAGTGAGTGAGTGAGTGAGAGAAAGAGAGAGAGAGTTAGTCCAGAGGGGACTGGATCGTTTAATATACCTACCGAGTCGAGTCAAGCAAGTAAGCAAGCAAGCAAGCAAGCAAACCAACGACCAACCGACCTACCTACCTACCAACCTACCGGCTGGCAAATGTAGTCGGTTACTACCTCTCGCGATATGCCTATGCCTATGTCTAGTAGGAGATGCGTTTAAGTAGAAGAAGCGTGGATGGAAAACGAGTTGAAAAGAAAGAGAGAGAGAGAGAGAGAAGCAAAAGTACACCTCGTGTTCGCCCAAGGGAGACTAATCTTGCCTGGTAGTTTGACGTGCCGATGATGCGGTAGTAACCTTTACGTACTTTATCTTCTGGTACTACCACGATATTCGCACCCACACCCATCTTCTATCCTTCCTTTTGCAAATGGTTTTATTCGTTTTATCTCCAACCTCTGTACATCCCCCCCCCACTGTTCATATAATTCCAACGATTGATGAATTTGTTTATCCCAACATCGACACACTTATCGACACGCGTGTAGAATCGTAAGAGACCTTAAACGATAACCCATAAGAGATATCTATAATATTGTACGTCCCATGTTTAGTTTCCAATCTCACACCATTCTACGTTTACGTTGATCTCACGAAGAAGATGAAGAAGAAGAAAAGGAAGAGGATAGGAAAAGATCATCGATGTTCCGTTAAATGTTCCAACATATGCTGTCTTAGCAACTACTACATACTATCTATCTATCTACTACTATTACTATTACTATTAAAAGGTGTTTCAATTGCTAGAAGGAAAATCTCTTATGTTAGATATTCGTTAGTCTTCCTAACACGTTCTTCTCTAACTTTTAATTGCTTGACAAAAGCGCATTTCCTTGTAACTTTAGCTTCCTTCTTCTTCATTTGCCTTGACCCAACCTTACGCAAACGATCATCGAAGAAACATCGAACACGCGCTTTCACTTCTTTTGTGAATCGTTAACTCGCAAGCAGCGAGTTTGACTTCTTCTTCTTATTTAATATTATTATTATTATTATTATTATTATTATTATTATTATTATTATTATTATTATTATTATTATTATTTGGTGATTATGAGATGGTCATTGCCGTCGATAAGTGAATGCTCATTTTCATTTGAAAACCGATTAGGATACAATACGGAAACAACGTTTTAATACATGATGTGTGTAATCTCTTGCAAGATTACAATCCTAGATACATTATTAAGTGATGCTCAAACTTTGAATTATTTTCTGAATTTGCTTTTTTAAACCTATACCTTTTTTCGTTTTTTGTTTTTTACGTAACTTCCAACTTTCATGAATATGTTTGAATGTGATTATTAGAAAGCTACTCGCACGCATATTTATGCATACACATAGACACAGTGTGTGTGTGTTCACAGACTCTTGGAATTTTGAAATTGAGGAAACGTATTTTTTGTAAAGTTGTCAGGGAGAAAGAAAGACATTGGAAATCATCATCATCATCGGCTTAACGCCTTTCGTGCTTTTGGCCGTTATCATATAACGGTGATCCCAACAGCAGAAGCAGCAGCAGCAGTAACCTTTAAGACTCTCACCTTTTGGTACTATCTATCTCCAATATAACATTCGCATCCACACCTACCAGTTCCTTTTTCATACCATTTTCTATCTATCTATCTCTCTCTTCTCACCGTTCAAATCTTTTTTTCTTTTTCTTGCTTACTTTTTTTACTTCACAACATACCGATACCGTTTAATAATAACTTATACGTTAAGAGAAATAGAAATGTTTTTAACGTATATATATATATATATATATATATATATATATATATATATATTATTACATTATTGCTAAGATTACACAAACGTGATGAACACTTTGAAATTCTCCTATAATCTTATAATACTTATTTATTTCACATAGTAAATCGATAGAATTCTACTATTGCGTGAGAGTAAGTAATTTTAAAAGAAAGTACACATATATTCTTGATAATTAATTAACGCAACAATAAAAAAATATAAAATAATAATAATAATAATAATAATAATAATAATAATAATAAATAAATAAATAAATGAAAGAAAATATGAAAAATAAAACAACGTAAAATTAATTGAAGCAAGGAAACAAAAATATAATAATAATAAAAATAAAAATAATATATATCATTATATATTACATATCATTATATATATATATATATATATATATATATATATATATATATATATATATATATATGTATATATATAATGAACAATAAAACAATTTAAAATTAATTAACCCAAAGAAACAAAAAATATAATAATAATAATAAAAATAAAAATAATAAATACATAAAAGAAAATATGAACAATAAAACAACGATAAAATTAACTAATACAAAGAAACAAAAAATGTAATAATAATAATAATAAATAAATAAATAAATGAAGGGAATGAACTATAAAAAAGAACCTAAAATTGATTAACACAAGAAAAAAAAATAATAATAATAAATAAATAAATGATTAGAAACCAATTAAAAAAACTAATGTAAAAGAATAATAAGAGGAAAGAAAAAATGAAATGGCCTTCGTTAGCTGTTAGATCTCAGTAAGAACAAGGTCTTAGGGTAAAAGAATTGTTGAATATTATAGTTGAATGAGAATCAGTGGCATAAGATTAAAATAATTGCGCTTCCATGAGTATAAAACGAAGCAACGAGTGAAAGCGAACTCTGTCTCTTTGGTGTGGCATTGAAGCCATTATGGTAGCGCGATTGTCGGTATGGACGTTTTTCGTCGACCTTTAACCCGTAAAAAAAATCGCTACCATATCCATCCTACCTAGAAGACTACTACAACAAAACAAGCAAGCAAACTAACTAGCAAGCAAGCAAGCAAGTAAGTAAGGCTCTCCTACATCGACCGCGAAGTTCACTTTCCGCCCGCGGAGGTGAGAGTTTCATGGGAAGCTTCTGCCCGCTACCATCCTCTTCATCTTCATCCTCATCCTTATCCTCATCCTCATAGTCTTCTAACTTCGTGGTTGTTAGTCTTCTTTTTATTTTTTTTTTAATTTTTTTTATTTGCATTTTTATTTTAGATGGTTTATTAACATTTGCCCATACCACCACAATTATTATTCTCGTGTTTATAACGATGAAATAATTTTCACTATTTAACACTCAACCATTTTTACCTTAATAGAAAGTATGGGATCTAATGGTTCTTTTTTATATGTGGGAATGGAGGGAAATTTTTAATTGTACTATTGGGAAAGATATTTGACTTTCCAAAAATTAACTAAATTGTTTTTATATTGTTTTTTTAATTTTTTTTAAGAATAATTTCTAAATAATTTGGAAAACAATATTTATTAATTATATATTATTATATATAATTTATTATATAATTTTTATACATTTTAAATTTGTAATTTTGTTTAAGTAAAAATTCTTCTAAGCAAAATACAATTAAATTAATTTAATTTAATTTGAGATAAATCGACGAGTTTTAGGGGTAAAAAAATTGCCAATTGAATTAACAATTGTGATGCATCAATAATAATAATAATAATAATAAAATATAAATTCATTGAATTTGTAGACATTCGTGTATTGAGTTAAAAGATTGTTAAAGGAAGACGTCGAAAGTCGACGGGGCACGACCGATCCCGGGAAGCAGCGCATCACCAGGTCGTATTCAATCACCGTGACATTCAGCTCACGACTTTTGCCCCAGGAGGTGAGAGCAGCTTCCAGTCGTATTGAACAGGATGCATCTCTCTCTTTCTCTCTCTCTCTCTCTCTCTCTCTCTCTCTCTTGGTGCATTACGCGTTTACCACCAACGCTATATTACCTACCTCTATCTTTTATACTTTTTAACTAAATCTTTCGCAACTATTAAACAGACTTGCAATTCTTATTGAACACTCTCTCAACTAGAGAGAGTCTTTTAACATGTATAATAAATTAACTGTATTAATTATAAACGAACTAATATGAACTAGTTAACGAATTATGTCAAACTCAGACAATGAAACTCAATGTTTTCCGTAATAATAATCATCATCATTATCATCATCTTCTTCTTCTTCTTCATCTTCTTGTCTTCTTCTTTGTCCACTGGTGTCCTTAATTAACCTAGTCATTAGTAAAGCAATACAGAATTGACAGGAATAAAAAAAGTCTAAGCTCAGAAGCCAGTAGGAAGAAACGCAAGGCCGATAATCATCGCTTGAACATAATTGAGAGACAAGGTACATAAGCCCTCCTTCTCTCTCTCCCTCTCTCTCTCTTTTACTCTCTCACGAGTATATGTTGTGACAGGAACGATAATTTCGTACAAACGGTTGGATATTTCACGCCTGCGGGAGACCTGTTCCGATTATGGCTGCCCTTCTTCATCTCTTTCGTTGAGGTACATTTTACTTTCGATCTCATCTGTGATTCACATCGCTTGCTAACTCAATATGCTAACTCGTATATATGCATACATTTATTTATTTAGTTTTCAATCTCATACTTAATCTATTAAATTGTTATATATATATTGCTATTATTTGGAATATAATATATTAGTAATTATGTATATGTTAATATGTTATAATCATTATATTTAATATTAATATTGATATATTATAATAGCTAATATATTATATATTTAATAATAGTTAATATATTAATAGTTAATATACATTATATATGCAATATTATTATTTTATTAAATCTAAATTTAATAAAATTAAAAAATTTTAATTCATATATATATAATATTATATTTATAAAATAGTATATATATTATTATATATTGTTTAGTATATATATTATTATATATAGTATATATATTATGTATATATATTGCTATTTTTTTATTTCACTAAATTCTTAGGACCTTTATCATAATGAAAAGAAAGAAAATGAACAAAATCGGATATACTATATCCGAACGTAATTCAAAGTGTGATTTCGTAGGAAATGACTGTGGTTTCGAATGAAAGAACTATGGTTTATAAAAAATAAAAAAGACTCTTTCTTCTTATCGAGATCACGAAAAAAGGGGGACTCTCAATAAACCTGTGTCGTTGGTTTAACATGGATGACCGTAAGGAAAGGATTCTCTATCTACAAACCAAAAACAGAGAGAACGAGGGAATCGAGAGGGGGAAAGAATAAAAATAAGAAGAAAAACGAATAAAAATAAGATTTGGTAGAAAACGTGCGAAAGGTGTCGGGATGAAGAAAGAACGAGATAGCGTTTTACGACTTGGCGAATTTATTGGTAGGCCGGTAGGGTGGGTCTTCCCCCCACAAAAGTACATTGCGATTCCCGAATAAGCACACGAATAGGTGTCACACACACGTCTCATCCTTATCTTTTTCACTCTCTCTCTCTCTCTCACTCTCTCTCAAATACAAAAACATCACCTCTAACCGGACTGACTGATTGTGCACAAATTTTTCTTTTACAAGTGCAAAGCTAGCGACAAATGCGTTAATTGTAAAATTGATATACATTAATTATTAAAATTAAAATTAAAATTATAATAATAATAATAATAATATAATATAATATATTTATTTATTTATTTATATATATATATATATATATATAATATATTTTAATATAATAATTATATTAATCATAATTATTATAATTAAAAAAAAAAAATAAAATAAAATAAAATTATTATCACTCCTATCACTAGTTACAAAGTGATAACACGATTCACCAATTACATGACTAAGTTTTACTCACATTATTAATAAACGTTGTTTTTTTTACTTCTTTTTTTCACCTAAATATTATTAAATTTTTGTTTTAATATTTAATAATACGATCGTAAAAAAGAAGAGATTTAAATCGCATCGTCCACGTATTTTATTTTTTTTCTGCTTTTTCTTTTTTTTTGTTACGTTACGTTATTATGTATATTAAAAAGAGATACATATATCATGAAAATGAGAAGAAGAAGATACCACAAAAAAAAAGAAAAAAGCTATGTACAAAGCGCGACATCAAATATGTTGTTGTTGTTGTTGGTTCCTTTTTTTTTTAAACGAGATGATACGGATACATTTCTTTCAAAAAAAAAAAAAAATATATATATATATATAAGGGACCCCCGATAAAAGGGACACACTCACACTTTTGTGTTAAAAACAAATTTTTATCTTTCTTTTCTTTTTTGTTCGCTAACATTTTTTACCTTTCCGACCGTCTGATCGGCCACTCTCGATAATACTCGAGATGCCTCAGCTGGTTTTTACTTTTCTATTTATTTACGCGAGTTTTTTTCTCTCTCTCTCTTTCTCTCTTTTTTCTAACGCGTGTACGTAATTCTTTTTTTTTTTATAAAGAATTTATGTATTATTCGTGTGTACATATTCGTGTATGCAAATAATTTAAATTAAATCAAGCAAAACATCTGATACAATCATATATATATACTAAAAATATAAATTAGCAATCTACAAATGTTTCTCATTTTGATTCTTGTTGAACGATGATTTCGTCTACAGAATGAACAGAAACGATTCACATTTTCATTCGTGGGCGTTCCATCTCACGAAGGACATTCATTGATTGTATAAACGACCATAAAAAAAAATCCACGCAAGTTTGATCGAGACTAAAGAATGGAAAAATCGATTGAATAAATCGGTTGGTTGTTAGAATGCCAATACCATTCTACCGAGCCTTGGCTTGTCTTCCATAGACGAAATCAAAGTTGACAACTTCTTGAACGGTTTAACCCAGTGGAAATTGATTCTAACTGACCGGTGTATATATTTTTATTGCCATGATCAACTTACGTAGTAATTGTGGGACCCGCCTCTCATTTTTTACGACCCCAAGGTCATCGTGTTTATACATATTAAGAATATATTATAACGCCGACATCATTTGAAAAATCTATTTTAATAATTTGATATAAAAAAAATAATAATTAACTATTAATTAAAATCGATTTTGTTAGACCAAATTGTTCCTATTAGTGTGTCGTCAAACCAAGAAAGAACAACGAAATGAAAATTATCAATAAGAATATTTGTTTCAACGTGATGGGCACCACCAGATGTTTCCAAGTTGGACAACGACAACTAAGAAGACAACTAAGTCGCCTAGGGCTTGGGCGTGGTTCACAGTAGCCAAGAGAGAAAAAAGATCAAGTAGTAGGTACGTCGAAGATGTTGCATCCTCCCTCTTCCCTCCTACTTTCCATCCTTACCTAACAACACTACTAACTCTCTCTCTCTCTCTCTCTTTCTCTCTCTCTCTTTCTCTCTCTCTCTTTCATTCTCTGGGTTATTACGTAGTCCAATTTAGAAACGTTAGCCCGGAGGTGAAGTAGCACGAGCTCGAATCCGAGGATCCTTCATGAATGCACGCTTCCTCGCGCCATAATTGTACGTTACAAAGGATAGACATCTTTAAAGTTGGATTGTTATTAAGCATTGGAAGGTAGTTCTTTTCCACCGTGTCGTTGCTGCTGCTGCTGCTGCTGCTGTACCCTCCCCCTTTTTTCTATTTTTTTTTCTTCTTCTTTTCTCGAATGATTTGGTCTCTCGTCGTTAAAACCATTCACCCACCGGCTGGTTGCTTGCTTGGCTAGCTAGCTAGCTAGCTAGTTGGTCGGCTTTGTCTTTGACAAATGGCTGGACCCCGCTAATGAATTCATCTTTCGAACTGCCGCAACACACAATCACACACAGACACACACATTCACGACGAAGACGACCACCGTTGAAGAGATCGTTGGTATCGATCTTGTTCGATACCAGATGATTTCTTCTTCTTCTTCTTTTTTTTCTTCTTTGATGTTTTCTTTTTTATCTTGAAGATGAGGACACAGCGTTGATTGACAGATTAAAAAGACCGTACTCGATTGAAGATGACGATGACTACGACGACGACGACGACGACGACGACGACGACGATGACGATAACGATAACGATGACGATGACGATGACGATGACGATGACGATGACGATGACGATGACGATGACGATGACGACGGTGACAGATTTCTTTTTTTCTCTCTCTCATCCAGGTTTGTTCGTAGAAGTGTTGTTTGATGGAAAGTCTAGTTTGTCGTCTGGTTAATAATTGGTGTCATCGAAAGCTTCTTTTTTTTTTAATGATGTGGCTGACGTCTAGGTGTTTAAGCTCAAGGAACTGGATTGGGATATACGAGAGAGAAGCAAGAATGATCAAAGAAACGCGCTAACCCGATTGAGAATTAAATTACACACGAGGGAATATATGACACGAATATGAAAGAAGAAATAATAATAATAATAATTAAATTGTAATATTAATTGTCAATTAATAATCATTTGAAACAACGCGTAATTTGATTTACGTGTTTGTGAAAAAATTGCAGTAATGATTTGTTAATTGCATGTATATTCATAATTATCATCATCGTATGTGAGTGTATGCAAAAGAAAAGCGCGTTTTTGTTTTTGTGGTTTTTTTTTTGCTTTGTATTATATTTAGAATATTTTTGTATTTGTTCGGATATGGCAGGATGGCTTCTAGTACCTAGAGTAGCCATTTGAGTAGCCGTTGGAGCCCTTGTAGGGAACAGAGTGTATGCTCCTGTAACAGAGATCGTCGAAATCGGAAGATGAGGAAAGTATATTGTAGAAGAGAACAACATAGTTCACTTCATCAAATTACTTTCTTTTTCTTCCTAGCCTTTTTTTCTTTTTTTTCTTTTTTTATCAATCGTATCGATCTAATGTTCGCGCAGTGTTAGTAAAAGTAGTAAAGTAAAAGACCAAAAAAAAAAGAAGAAGAAGGATGATAAGATAGGAAAAAAAAAGGAAGAAGAAAAAAAGGGATATAATAATATAAAAGAAAATACGTAGACGATTCGGATAATAAAGTGATGAAATATAAAGTAAACAGCGAGAACGAAAGCTTAATATCGGATTGCGTGTTTTAAGGTAAAAAAGTTGATATAGTAAAACAATTAAAAAACGTAATGTGTGTGGAAGGAGAAGGAGGTGGACATATAAGAAAATCTTATATATATAAGAAATTTTAGCGCATGCAAGATATGTAGTGGGGGGAGGGCGGTCAAAAAATTGATTGCAAATTGATTGAGCTTTCATCGTGCATCGAAAAAAAGAATACGAGGGGGATGATCAAAGAATGCGTGGTTGTAATTTGAATTGTTCTTGTTACTGAGTAGTATTAGTAGTTGTAGTTGTAGTAGTAATGATTGTTGCTGTTGTTGATTTTGTTGTAGTTGTTGTTGTTGTGTGCATTGTTGTTGTTGTGTAGTAGTAGTAGTAGTAGTAGTGGTATGTGTCAAGGTGCAGGAGATTTCAGAGCTCCCGCTCACCGCCACCCACATCTACAACAGAAGAGAAAACAAGACCACCGCCGTTATATACAAGGTATCCATTAGTATCCACCAGTATCGAAGATTTATTTTATCACCTCTCTCAAACTCTCTTTCTCTCTCTCTCTCTCTCTTTCTCTCTTTCTCTCTCTCTCTCTCTCTCTCTCTCTCTCTCTCTTTCTCTTTCTCTCTTTTTCTCTTTCTCTTTGCGCGTGCTCTAACGTTTGCGCAAGCGAAACAAACCAAGTCAGAGAAAGAAAGAAAGAGAGAGAGAGAGATTCAGCAGCATTATTTCAATCTGATTTATGGGTCAGACCAACTCAAAGTGCTGCCCGTTTCTCTCTAACCCCTCCTCCCCTACCTCACCCTTCATTCTCATTCTCTTTCTTTCTTTCCTTCTCTTTCGTACTATTTTAAATCTTCTTTAACTCCCGACACACAAATTCTTCCTCACAACTCTCCTTATTCGCACCTTTACCTCGATCTATAAGAAAGAAAGAGAGAGAGAGAGATGGGTGAAGGTGACACGGTGTAACATTGCAAGGCCAATGGTGTGAAAAGGTCATCTCGGTAGCGATCTCCTTCTCACTCGCTCGTAACGTTTGTCTTTTAAGATTCTCCTTCTTCTTCTTCTTCTTCTTCTTCTTCTTCTTCTTCTTCTACTTCTTACCATTGTTTGTTTCACGCGATTGACTTCCAATGAATTTTTACCGACTCCCCTCAGATCCGTCCAAATTCTTACCAAGACGTTCCATAAATATTTTCTTATTTTATTTTATTCTTTTAAATGAAAAGTTCACTAAAATCGTTCGATTGCACACACCCCGAACCGACGGATAATTTTTCTACGATTGATTTTTTTCCATTTAAACCAAATTTTGTATTCAAATCTCATTTTGATCATAAACTTTTGATGAATTAAAATTTTTTTTTCAAAACACTTAAAATGAACACTAAAAAAAAAGTTTAATCAAATTCACTTGTTTAATTTAGATCGAAAATTCACATTATTGAATAAAACTTTCTTTTCTTCTTCTTTCGTAAAACCGACGGAAAGAAGTAGAAGAAGAAGAAGATTTCCCGTAAAATCCAATGCTAAAAATCCGACGGCTAGATTGACGAAATGAAACGAAATATTGAACTTGTGGTTACCCGTCGATGGAAATCGAAAACTTTGAACTTCGAACAATGAACTGATTTCACGCACAATTCAATTAAATTGATTGCACACTGTGTTACACGTTAAACCCATTTGGCACAATTTCAACAAATCAATAAGATAGAAGAAATATGAAGAAGTTAAAGAAGAATATAAAGAGAAGAAAATAGAGAAAACCACTTTCAAGATTTAACACAATTTTTTCTTTTTCACTGTGAGAACATAAAACGAAGAGAAAGAAACGAAAGATAGAAAGAAAGAAAGAAATAAAGTCAAAGAGACATAATAGAATCGATATAGAACTTAATTTTTTTTCACAGCAAACCCAAAAAATAAAAAACAAAAAGATAGTTTTAAAAAAAAATAAGAGAGAGAGAGAGATAGATAGCTAGATAGATATAGAAAGAAAGTGTGTCCCCCAAATAAGATGAGGGATAGAAAATCAAAGTAAGTAAAGATGATATTAAAAATGAGATTGATGATACCTGTGCTGCTTGAGATTATCCTGCCGCTTGAAGGACTTTCCGCAGACCTCGCAGGTGAAGGTCACATCGTCCTTGTGACTACGCTCGTGAATCATTAGATTGTAAGGTTTGGTGAAGCGCCGCTGGCAGTACTTGCAGACGAACTCTACGGTGCACTTGGCGCGCATCTTCTGCCGCCGGCCGAACTCCCTGCCGTGCCCCTCTGTCTCCATCGGCATTATCGCGAACATCCTTATAAATTCCCACCGCTCCTTCTCTTGGTCTCGACCCTCTCTTTCTCCTTCTCGTTCAAGTTCCCTCGCTAACTCTTTCTCTCTCTCTCTCTCTCTCTCTCTCTCTCTCTCACTTGCTTACCCGTTCTCTCGTTCGTTCGTTCGTTCGTTCGTTTGTTCCTTCGTTCGCTTGCTCACTCTCTCTCTCTCTTTTTTCTCTCTCCCTCTCGAACCAAGATCTCTCCCACTGTCTCCTTTTCCCTCCTCACGCTCTCTGACTAACGCCTCAAGAGTCCTTCCACCACTACTCCACAACAGACGACGACGACGTATACCTTCCTTCCTTTTCTTTCTCTTTCTTTCTCTTTCTCTCTCTCTCTCTCTCCTTCTACAAGTCCTGCAAGATCTCTCTTTCTCTCTTTTGTGCCTCCCGCACAGCTAGGCAGCCTCTCGAGACCGGCTGCGTGCGATTACTACGAGTGAGATCACTGCTTATACCCGGACCCGAACGATTCGTTGTCCTCGTCCTCGTCGTCGTTGTTGTCCTCGTCGTCGTTGTCGTCCTCGTCCTCCTCTTCCTCTTCCTCGTCCTCTTCTTCTTCTTCTTCTTCGTTGTCTCTTCGGTGAACAAGCTCTATGCTACTACCTGCAAGCCAAAAAAACAAAAATCACGTTCGATGATTTTACGCCAATGAATTTTTCGTATTCTCCTTCTCCTTCTATCCTCCACCTCATCGTCGTCGTCGTCGTCGTCCACCTCCTCCTCCTCCTCCTCCACCCTGTCTTCTCGATCGTTACCACCCATGTCGAAGGTTGCGAGACTGCGTTGGACGACGTTATACGAGGTACTTTATTGGCCCGAGAAGATAACGTGACTCGAGATAACCCGCCCTCAACTTTCTGTCTTTTTTATCTTTTATTCTTTTTTATCCCCCCTTTTTTTTTTATTTTTAATTTTTTCCAAGATCATTCTCTCTCTCTCTCTCTCTCTCTCTCTCTCTCTCTCTCTTCTTTTTTTCTTGAAAGAAACAAGAAGGAAAGGTTTTGGAATCAATCGAATTTACGAAATTCGAACACGATCGGTAAAATAACTCGTTCCGGTAACGTGTTCCCACTCGCATGATGTATGCAAATTATCCATGTAAGTATTTGCTCGTAAAATTATGCTAATCAATAAAGGAACACACACGGCGTGGTTTTTTAATATAAATAAATTTATAATTTGAACAATTTCGAAAAATACTCGAATTCGAATTACTTTTAATTAATAAAACAAAAATGTGTTGACGATTCTAATCGAAATTGTAATGATGGCAGATTCGTCTGACTATAATAATAAAATATAATAATTGAATATTCAAATTAAAATATAATTATATCGTTTAAATGTTTCTTTCGTAACATTACGAGAAACAATTCTTTTTTTTCTATTTTTTACTTCTTTTTTTTCGTTATAATACACAATCGATTGTCGTGATTTATTATTATCTCACCATTGTATTATTTAAAATCATCGATTATGCGTTTCTATCTATCCATCTATTTCCCCCCTCGTCTATCTTCTTACGCAAGTGTATTATGTAAAAGCTAGACAACTAAGTAACCTCAACTAGACTTAACACTCGTCGTCTCGTCTCGTAAGAAGATTTAGATAAAATATAATAACTTTTGCACTAACGCTTAGAATCCTCATTTCAAAAAGAAAAAGAGAGAAAGAGAGAGAGAGAGATCAACCAACCAAGCAACCAACTAACCAACCAACCAACCAACCATGTACCGATCATTTTATAGTCGGTCGCGCGTTGTAACGAATCCTTGTTCTTATTGCGTGAAGTAAAGAAGAATTATGAGCAAGCATGAATTACGAGTCGGGATATGTCGGAGGGAAGTAAGCAACCTTAAAGTCTTCGCAATAATGTCGGCCGTTAAGTATTCTGTTTTGCGCTTCAAGATCGATTCCGAAGAAGAAGAAGAAACTATGAGAAGAAAAAAAAAAGAAAGCTCACTCACTCTCTCTCTCTCTCTCTCTCTCTCTTTCTCTTTCTCTTTCTCTTTCTCTTTCTCTTTCTCTTTCTCTTTCTCTTTCTCTTTCTTTCTTATGAGTACATATACAAATGGAGTGGACATAAATTATCATCATCCAACGCGGTGATCTTCTCTATTATTAGAAAACTCATCTCGCGTAGGATGACTCCATCATCGCGATTAACGAGTCTTCTTCTTCTTCTTCTTCTTCTTCTTCTTCTTCTTCCTTTCCTTTCCTTTCCTTTCCTTTCCTTTCCTTTCCTTTCCTTTCCTTTCCTTTCCTTTCCTTTCCTTTCCTTTCCTTTCCTTTCCTTTCCTTTCCTTTCCTTTCCTTTCCTTTCCTTTCCTTTCCTATCCTTCTATCATATTTTATTTCATTTTATTTTCCATTTCACTTTTTTCTCTGATAATAATAATAAAGATCTCGAAAGACCTGTTAAGTAAGTAATAAGGATTAAAAAAAAAAAACAAGAGAATGGAAGTTGAGTATAATAGATCCCTCGGGGGTCTAAAATCCCATTGTGGTTTAAAATCCCCCCACCCCACTCCCTATATTCCCCATATATATTCCTCATACTCGCACGCGCTTATACACGCACGCACATTGATATATAAATACGTACGATAAATACATACATATATATATATAGGTGTATACATATTACAGAAGCTAAAAGCAGCGAAGGTGCTACCGTAAGGTATCCTGAACGAAACACGACGCACGCTCGAATAAAGTGGCGTGTCCGAATGAGTAATAAGCGTGGCTGGGCGTAGCCCACTTGGTTAGCGATGCTAAAGGCTCAAAAGTGGGGGCCTAATCCGAGTGGCGTGTTACGCACGAGTCACGCTTCTCCCTCCTCCTCTCCTTTCACGCTTCTCCTCTTATCCCCCTCTATCCCCACCCTACAACCACCCCACTTCAACAACCCCCACCATTCCCATCCCAAGTTACCCGTTTAAAAACGCGAACGCGTCAGATTGGGGCGGGTCTTTCTTTCCTTCTTCTTCTTCCTCATCTTCATCTTCTTATTTTACTTCAACTTCAACTTCTTCATTTTTTTTTCATTTCTGCTTCAAATTCCTAGAATTTTTGTACTATTTTCTATTTTTTTTATTTATTACGCGAACCATACCGAATTTAATAGGATCAACCTAGTCTCCCCCCCCCTCATCCCTCTGTCTTTTTATAAGATAATGTATGATAATTTATGATAATATACCGAGTTTTATAATAGCTCGTTTCTCTTTTTCTTTGTAGAAACCATCTTTCACTATCGTTGCTTCTAAATATATCTCTTTTTGTGTACTATACTTCTTACTATGAAGAGAGTACGTATTTATTGGCTACCGTGTATATTTTTGTTCTCTTCTTTTTTTAAAAAAAAACATGAGAAATATTGAATGGATCGGTATGATAGAGTTATTTAATGTACCTTGTTGATCGCACAACTCCTTGATTGTATATATTTATATATATATATATATATATATATATATATATATATATATATATATATATATATATATATATATATATGTGTGTGTGTGTGTGTGTGTGTGTGTGTGTGTGTGTGTGTGTGTGTGTGTGTGTGTGTGTGTGTGTGTGTGTGTGTGTGTGTGTGTGTGTGTGTGTGTGTGTGTGAACATGTTTAGAAAGGTCGGAGCGAAAGCAACCGGTGAAACCGACGAAAATTTGCTAGACAAATAGAGACACGATAGCTCTTCCTGTTAAAAGCCAAAGTAGTAGATAGGTAGATAGATAAATAGATAGATAATTGGATAGATAACTCATATTATGTGATTTCACTGTTGTTTATAAATGCAAGTTAACTTAGGAACTAAAAGTGTGCAAACTGTAAAGTTTATGTAAATAGTTTTCAAAGGAATATACGCGTCATTTGTTTTTAACATATTTTTACCTATAACGATTTCTAGAATTATGATGATGGTTATAATATAATAATAATAATAATAATAATAATAATAATAATAATAATAATAATAATACTCGTTTATTCTTTACTTAGTCAAGGAAAGCGGATATGTCGATAATATCAATTTTATTCTTTACACAATTGTAATTATTGTTTTATTTCTTTTGTTTTTTTTATCCAACAATTATTATTATTATTATTAAGATAAACTTTCCACTATGTTAAGAGAATTTTTCTAAGAAAATCAACATCAAAAATTTCTTCGTAAAAAATAGAAAACATGTCATGTACAACGTAATGTAAATTTCATCCTAATTTCACCTGACCCATAAATAACGTTTGACAAATTACAAGGAAGACAAAAATCTACCTCCCACCCTTAAAAAAAAAAAAAGAAACCAAGAAAAGAACGTGGAATAGTGAAACGACTTCCTCGTGATACGAATAACCCATATGCTTTTCACCGTAGAGGATTAGATAAATAGTTAGATAGATAGATAGATACCGTAATATGTACGTGAATACATATATGAGTATATACTATACCACCATGTATAGATGGTTGGACCTCTCGTGATCTGGTTAGATACGTGTCTTGAAAATACGATTTGAACTATCGTTTTCTAGTCCTACTTGTTTACTTTACCAAGAATTTCAACGAGTAGATAAAAAAAGTTAGAAACTAGATAATATTATGTCTACTTGTATTTTCTTACAAAATCAAAAATTTATACCGAATAAATAGAAACGAATATGTTTATAAATATAAGTAATACCTTTTATATAAATTTTATGAGATTAAAAAAAAAAAAGAAAAGGGTACAATAAAAATGAAATTCATTTGTAACATTGAAATTTGAAGAAATAGAAAAACCTTGGACCATGAAATCTGAACAAAGAAAAATAAGAAGAAAATGATGATGATGATGATGAAGAAAAGAAAAGAATGAAATTGGAAGGTATCAGTTTTCCTTAAGGGATCACGCGATACGGATTGTATCGCGTAGGGCTTGACGGAGGGAGCGAGTAGCAGCCAACCAAAGAAGCCCGCTGGGAATAGCCAACCAAAGAGAGGCCGAGCGATGTGCGTGTGCACTCGTTCTCGCGTGCACGTTGGAATAAAGAAGGGAGAAGTATAGAGAGGAAGGGAGAGAAAGAAACTGGAAGAGAACGGGAGAGAAAGAGAGAGAGAGAGAAAGATAAGTCTTTGGTTCGTTCAGCACGCAGCGGAGGACGGTAGCCAACCAAAGAGAAGATGCTACTGTGCACCGCCCTACCATCGGCTACCGGTTTTGGGCCACTCGCTGCTGCTGCTGCTGCTGCTGCTGGTGCTCCTTGTTCAGAAAGAAAAAGAGAAAGAGAAAGAGACAGATAGAAAAAAACGAGAAAAAAAGAGAGAGACAACCGCAACCCCCTCTCCACCGGATTCGATGGTTCGACATGTTCGGAACCACCAACCCGAACGTTCCTTTTTTATTTGTCTTATTTTATTTTCATATGGTGAAATCGATAATACATTGACGATATACATTGCCTATCAATTATATATATTGAATTTCTAATTAAACGTTGATATATTTAATCTATCGGTTAATAATTAATCATAATTTATGGATAGGGTCTTGTGTATATATATGCTTATAGAATTATATAAAAATTCCTACAGGTGAAGGTGACAAGTAATAATCATTTTTTTAATGAGATAACTATTACGATACATAGAATCTTATTCATGATACGGAAATAAATAAGAAGATTAGATGAGAGTATACGCGTGTTCGTATATCTTGTCGCGAATGAAACGAAACGGAACGGAACAAGCGGTAGCCAATCAAAAGTAAAGCCGCTACTGTGCACCGCCCTTCTGCCAGCTACTGGTTTTAGACCGACCGCTACCAGAGACTTTCACGAATGTGAACCACACCCTTTCCCTCCTATACTCTAAGTAACAGCAGCAAAAGAATATGAAGAAGAAGAAGAAGAAGGGGAGTTCGAGATATAATCGTTCTATCTAAGGAAAGGTCTTATTATCCCTTTTATTTGTTTTCAAATTTGATGATATATAAAAATAGATGATTAAAAAATAAAAATAAAATAATATGAAGTGACTTACCGAACCAGAGGATTCTTCTTCTCGCGAGCACGTTTTATTTCCTTCTCTCTCTCTCTCTCTCTCTCTCTTTCTCTTTTTCTCTATCTCTCTTCTACGTTCCAAGGAAAAAGCGCGAAATGAACACGCGAGTATGCAAAGTGGGACTCTCGATGATTCACGAAATAATAATTGGAAAATAGATGTAAATGTTGACGAAAGTTAAATTCGAAAATCAAAGAGGACTTTGATGGGATTTAAATCGTATATGCAAGGATCTGAGTTGATCTCTAAGGTGTCTTGGGAATAATGCACGGCTATCTTCCGGGCTGACAGGTCTGGACCGTTTGGATGCGCGGCTTCGACTGAAGCTCCGTTTGGTCGGCGGGATCGCTGGTAGCCCGAATAGGTAGGCACTCCGGAGGACGGTAGGACGCTGTGTGTAACCGCCAAAGGTCCCCGGCAAGTCGTACTCGTTGTCTTCGTCCTGGTCGTCTTCTTCCTCTTGTTCTTCTTCTTCTTCTTCTTATCTTCTTCCTTTTCCTATACTTCTTCTTCCTCGTGATCCTGGTCGTAATCGTAGTCGTCCACTTGGTCGTCCTCTTCTTCGTTCTCTGCTCTGTTGTCTCTCGCTTATTCTGGTTGGATGAGAACCGGGAAACATCTCCCTACCGTCCCAACTCACAGATGCGACCACCGGCTATCGTAGGTGTGCAGGGAGCCTCCCTCATTTCTATCCAAGAACCTTCCAGGATCTTTCTTTCTACTTGATAGTAGTGGTGAAAAGTTAGTGGTGTTAGTAATGTTGGAGGGGGTAAGGAAAGAACAGGAGCATCGTAAAGGAAAAGGAGTAGGAAAACGGTGGAAGAGAGTGGAAGAAGAAGTGGTAGCGCTCCTTATCCCGACTCTCTCTGCATGCGTCCTTGTCTCTTTGGTCGCCGAATAGCAGCGTGGTTACTCACAAATCCTTCGTCGACGCGGCTTCCTGAGCTCCCGCTCGAACCGTCTCTCCCCGCCCTTGCCCTCGCCAAAGCCAAAGCCCTCCACATCTCACGAGATCCCTTCCATGGCTCCGCCATTAGGACCGCCCTCGTAACCGTGAGACGTAACCCAAGAAAGCGCATCCCTCTTCGCCCACGCGAAGAGCACGAGCGCGCGACCTCTCCACCCTTCCCCTTTCCCTTCACCTCCTTCCAACCTATCTTTCTTTCTTGTCGTAAACTTTACCCCCCGCGGCAGCGGTAGCTGCTATGCCCACCACGAAAGAAAGACGACCTTAGAGAATTCCAAAAAGAATTCATGTGTCTCTTTCTTTCTTTCTTTCTTTCTTTCTTTCTTTCTTTCTTTCTTTCTTTCTTTCTTTCTTTCTTTCTTTTTACCGTAACAGTTAGAATTCTTTGTCCTTTTTTTTTTCTAAATAAATCCCTCATTGAGACGATGAAAAGTCGAGAATGATCGTAGGAAAAGAAGAAGAAGAGTAAGAGAAGAGGAGGCGAAAGAGGAGGGAGGAGACGTAGATGAAGAGAGCGAAGGAGAGCGGGGGCTGACGCGATGCCGCGGGGGTTCCCAGGGCACGTGGGAAATGCACAGTAGTCGTCGTATAGTCGTCCTACCCCCACCTAGAGGACTCGTTCGCTCGCGCGGCTTTAGGCCCGCGAGCTACCCCCACCGTTGGACCGTCGGGACTTCCCCCACTGCAATCGCGAGTCTCTGAACGGACCCAGACGCGACGGAGAGTCTTGCGGAGCCACGCCCATTGAAATCTCGCGGTATCGTTTCATTGGATGATCCCACGCGGACTTGACGATTCACCTCCCTCGCAAGATCTCGATTCACTCTGCTTATCTTCTTCTTCTTCTTCTTCTTCTTCTACTTCTTCTTCTTCTTCTTCTTCTATTCCTCTTCTTCTCTGTTTCTGTTGCTGCTGTTGTTGCTACTCCTACTAGCGGGTAACGCTAAGGGAGAGAAGCAACAAAGAAGACGCCGACTGCACGCGAGGGTGGATTCCGATCTTCTTCCACTCAGAGCCACTGCTTCGACCATGGCAATAAGTTCGACAAAGAAAGAAATAGAAAATGAAGATGGAGTTTGGATGAAGCAATAACGATTATCACGAGGAAAGAAATCATTCTTCTTTCTCTAACTCTCCTACCACCCATTCCAACATTTATAATATTTTTTTCAATATCAATGATCTTTCGGTACAGAAATTACACATATATTCTCACGAATTCAAAGAGGTTCTGGTATCTAAAAGAACGATCAAAAGAAAAAGAAAGAGACGTTTGGGTTTTGTATTCAGGTTCGAAGGTCATATCAAGAGATTGCTTTCTCTCTAAATAAAATTTGAAAAAAATGTGAGAGAAAAAAAATATAAAAAAAGAAGAAGAGGACGCGTATTCGGTGGTGGAGTCGGCGGATGATCACACAGAGGTGTGCCGCCTTGTTGGCGCAGGAAACGGAAACTGGCGGAAACAAAGACTCGACAAACAGACGGCTTCCCGTAGGGAATGTTACCAGGGCAAATAGTGCGCGCGAGTTTGGGTCTACCTAGCGCTATCGCTTCTCTTCCTTTACCTCGAGCTCTTCCTTCCTTTGAGCCCAGGCTCGCGACAAATATTGTCACGAGTTCTCACCCTCTTTCTTCCTAACAACGAAAAATAAAAAAAAATCCTACCTTGTTTCACGATATCTCCTTCGAAGTACTGATAGATTAGGTACTTAGTTACCTACTCCTAGAAATGGTACTGCAAACGTTCCTTTCTCTAACTTCCCTACTTTCTCCTTTATTTTTCTTTTTTATCTTCCTATCTGTCTTTTTGAAAAGATAACGAGATGAAAACTGATCGGACCATTTCTATTCGCTTTATTTACATTCTTTTTCGAAAGAAAAACGTTTATTAAAGTATAATTTTTATTTTACAGTACTGTATCTTATTAATACTGTAATATAATTAATAATATTAAATAAAATAATTTTTAAACAAAACTGTAATCACTAAAATCAAATATTTGAATACTTTTGATTATAATACTTATAATATCATAGTTCTCGTGTTAAAAAAAGAAAAAAAGAAAGAACAACCCTAACACAGGTATCTATAATCTTCCTGTTTAGAAATACTTACAATATATTTCTAAATAAGGGTTATCCCCCTTAGTAAGATATAAAAGGACATAGGACAAAACCACGAAGAATCTTGGACATCTTTGAATCTTTGAGCTCTGGCAAAGCGCCGCTTCTTTCATATATACCTATCCATATACCTATCCATATACATATATAAATACATACTTATATACATATGTAAAAGACATGTAACGTTCCGGCCGCAAATCTACGAGCGACTTAAGCTTTATTGCGAGTGCCGTAAAAGCCGAGCACGGTTTTCGACTTGTTGTCCATGCCGCCTCATCCCCTTCATTATCTTCCACGAACAGGACACATTTATACACACACATATAGAAATATATATTTTTAAATCACTTTCTTTGATTAATCGATTAAACAAAAATATTGAAGAAATGTCTCGGAAAAAACAAATATTTGATAATTTATAAAATATATGAATAATATTTGTGTCAATAGTAGAACATACATAGGTACTTATACGTGTCTGTACAAATATTTTTTTTTTTATAAATATAGTTCTTTCATGATAAATTGATATAAAATTAATAATAAAAATAAATTATATAATTAAATAAGTATATTTAAAAAATTATATATATAATAAATTATATATTATAAAAATAAATTAAATATATAAATATATTATATATATAAAATTAAAAAAAATTAAATATTAAAATTATAATATATTAAATAAATATTTAAAAAATAATAAATATATAAAAAATAAATATGGTGGAAATAATTGGTGTGAACGTGAATTTCGAAGAAGAACAGGCAGCTGAAGATATAATAAAGATGTATCTGTTGGAACAATAAGGTGCGGCATTTCAACGAACGAAGTATCGTGTTATTAATAACGCTAATAACACCCAACACTAATCTCGTCAACTAATCTTGTTGTTTCACGATAAGGAGAGGAGTATAATGACAGGTATCGTCGTTATAATCCATCTAGATGTGTTGTACTCGGTTGTCATCTTCTTCTTCTTCTTTGTCATCGTCTTCGTCATAATACGTGAATAAAAGAAAAATATTACTTGTAAAATAAAAAAATGTACAAAAGCACATTTTACAAGACAACATTGTAATAATTTTTAAGCGGAAGAGATAATGTGTCTACTACGCGAGTTTTGTACAACCAACAATTATTCTCTCTCTCTCCATCTCTCTCTCTCTCTCTCTCTCTCTCTCTTCTCTTATCCATAAATTTCTTTCATTTTATGATTTTATTTTTTTTTTGTTTTTTTTTTTTATATTTATAGACATCTTTTTCTATGTGTCATTCTTGAAATTAATGCGAGAAAATAAAATTTAAAAAAAATTTGACTTTTATTGTCGATTTAAATATACGTTCAAGGATTCTTATAATAAAAATTAGCAACGTTAGGTTGTTAAATCGTGTAAAAGATTTAAAAAAAAATAAAATAAAATAAAAGTAAGGAAAGATTTAAGAAAACAAAAAAAAAGGAAAAAAGTAGGTTGAAAATATTAGAAGTACCGAAAAGTAATGGTCGTTACTACGCATGTCAAATTATTTCTAATAATTTTAAATGAAAAAACTACGATATTAAAAATTTGCATACCAGATAGAAAAAGGTGATTAATTAATTTAGTTAATTAATTTAAAATAATTAATTAATAATAAAAATTTATTTGAAAAATTTATTTGTTTGAATTTTGAGGTTAAAAAGCTATAATTTGGTAATACACGAATATCCTAAGCAACGTCTCGTTGTTGATTCATGTAAAAAATTAAAAAAAAAATAAATAAAATAAGATAAAAATAAGGGGGATATATTGATTCTAGGAAACCAAAAGAACAGAAAAAAAAAACAAGAAGAAAAGAAAAAATGTAGGTTGGAAATATAAACTCGGATGCGCTCTTAATACACGAATATCCTTTAATACGTTCTCCTCGTGCCGTAAAGTTAATAACGCTTTTACAACTCTATCTTCTTCTCTCTCTCTCTCTTCTCTCTCTCTCTCATTCTTTAAAACATACACACATTAAAGGTGAAAACGTAAAGTTGCGAGGAGCATATAGTTTACACGCAGATGACTCGTTTCTCGTTTCGTTCGCGCGACCCGCTCGCGTTGGGATTTGCTTTCGTCGCTTTACTGGATTTACCGACAGACACTTCACGCTCGGTGAAACACGCCCATGTTTGACTTGGCTTTTGAGTTACGCCGAAATTTTCAGAGAAAGATGCCGACAGACGTACACACATATATATATATATATATACGCATACAACAACGATGTGTCTTGGGCGAACTTATCATCGTCCTGTCTCTTTCTATCTCTCTCTCTCTCTCTCTCTCTCTCTCTCTCTCTCTCTCTCTCTCTCTCTCTCTCTCTCTCTCTATCCATCTCTCTCACTCTTTCTAACGACACACTACGACATTACTCAACGCACGCGTTGCAATGCGAGTGAGGGAATAGATTGTTTGTCGATTTTTAGTCATCTCTCAGCACCATAAGCCCGTCGACGACGTGCTGCACCAAGAAACGATCGTAAAGTTCAAATGCCTCTTATTCCGTACGAGGAACACGGAGAACAACTTCTCCCAAATTTTTACTCCATTATTTACAGGATCTCGAATAAAGTTGTTACTCATAAATGATCTCAATCTCCTGGATGCAACGTTTAAAAAAAAGAAGAAAAGAAAAACTCGCACGCGAATTAAAAATTGTCTTTTCTTTAATCACTATTGTAAAAAAAACACGATTTTTATACGACGCCATTTTTTAATATAACCTCGTAATTTATGTCATGATTTCTATTAAATTATTTTATTTTAAATACATTATAATTATATTTTGAATAAATATTTGAATTTATATTTTTTTTCGAATTTCATTAGTATAGATATAATCAATTGTCGTACTTACATCGCCATCTAGCGTTCGATCCAGCTTCGATGTAACTCTTATGCACCCGGTATTGCATATCAGCAGGTAAATATATTCACATAACCCGTACCGTCATCTAGCGTCTAACGTCACGTCTATTTATGCACTGCCTGCTTACACATAAGTGTACCCTCGGATATGACTTGCAGCGCCACCTTGCGTTTAGCTTAACGTCGATACTCGAGATATTATATCGATGCAACTTGTGCTGATATCTAACGGTGAATATTGGAACTATTCTTGATTTAGTGTTCCCATTGATAGGCAAAATTCGTACATGCGTGTATAGGAAAACCCAAAAGCCTACCTGGGTTATACGTCATAGAATAGTATTGGATATGTCATTTTGAAAAATGTTGCAAGATTACGTGGGTGAATAATTTTCTTAGAATTTATCAATCATCTCACACATTATTATCACATAATTAGTTAATTGATAATTATTTAACATTAATTATTTTCATGTTCCTTTATATCATATAAAACATTTTTGTTCGTATGATATTATTTAACAAAAAAAACAATAGTTTGCATTCTTATTAACAATAGATGGGTAGATAATATTTTGTAAAAATAATGAAAAGAGAAAAATCTTTATCGTAGTATCATAATTGTGGCCACCCTGTGTAAAACAACTGACGTTAGTATCCTTCGTTACTAAAAATAGTGGTACACGAACATGGTGTCTATTGGTTTGACGTTTCAATCATTTTTTATGTTTAGTTTTCAAAAGTATGACAGAAATTTATTCTAATAGATATTAATCGATTTTATTATAATCGATAATTTGATAATCGGTGTCATAATTTATTATATTATCTATCTCGCATGTTGTCTTTTATCATCATGAAACACATAATTTGCATTACATTTTGTTTTACAAAATATTCCTGCATTTGGAATGAGATAAAAAGTGATTGTTATGTTTAAAAAAAAATCAAAATGTTGGATATTTTTACAGTATGGGCATATACTTCGTTTGTCTCATCGAACGAAGGACATTCATCAAAAAATTATTATAATCAATCAGGTAAAAATATATTTTTATTAAAAAATCAACAATTTACATTTAACCTCTCTTTTCTGTCCAAATTTCTAATCTTTCTTTTATATTAGAATTTTTTTATGTTTTATTATTTTTTTATATATATTATTTATTTATATATTATTTAATATTTTTATTGGTTAAATAAAGAAATAATGTTATCAAAATGGAATATATGTTGTTGTTGTTGAATAATTTCTTACATTTAATACACTGTGTAATTCTCATGCATAAGACTGTAGACCATAGACAAGTCAATAGGTTATATATTTAAATTTGTTGCGTCAACTCAGAATAATAATTGGTTAAATGATAAGTCAAAATTAAATATTCCATTTAAAACACCACTTACATTATTACATAGAACAAAAATGTCCATTTATAAATAAAGATAATATATATATATATATATATATATATATATATATATATATATA
Source organism: Polistes dominula (assembly GCF_049000335.1). Lineage (NCBI taxonomy): Eukaryota > Metazoa > Arthropoda > Insecta > Hymenoptera > Vespidae > Polistes > Polistes dominula. Next base: position 6,653,854 of record NW_028300899.1, read on the forward strand.
TATATATTTATATATATTATTTGAATTTCAGAACTCTGAGAAGAAGTGAATTGATCAGTGGTTTGTTTCTCTGCTTCCAATATGTGTGTGAAAAGATAACTTAAAATGAGGTTCAACAAACAAGAATTATTAACGTTGGCAACTCAGCCATCTCAAAAATTTGAAAAGGAAGGTGTTTTGTATGTTCGAGAACGACAAGAAGGATTTTTTCGCAGAACTGAGAGTGAGTTGTCGTAAACATTTTTTTGTCAACATTATTATTAATGTTATGCGCATATTGCAATGTCCTGCAACTCTATATTCTAGCATATAGAGATGTGCATGATTTCTGTCCCTTAATTTAATTATTATACATATATATATAGACATATATGTATAAGTCATCATAAGCGTATATAAATAAATCTGAACAATATAAAAAAATATATCATTCTATTATACAATAACATAATAATCTTTGATGTTACATTGTAAGCGCAGTTGATTATTCTAGTTAATATTTTTATAGATATTTATATTATTATTATTATTATGCATTAATTCATTGTTACCCATTTATTTAATAAATATATATATTTATATATATATATATATACTATATTATCAAGCATGAACGAAATCGCATACTATTTATTGTAAATTTATGATTTACATAGTAATTACCAGTTTCTTGTTATTGATCAATTATTTTGAATGGATGTAATGTAATGATTTTTAAAATGAATCAAGAAAATATGCTTAAAAATATGCTTGCAATGTGTGACAAATGAATATATATATATTATATATTATATATTTAATAATGTATTTCATAATTTCAGATATTGTAGTTCTTAGAAATTTTCTTAGAGTATTATTTTGTTCTTTTAGATAATAAATGCATGTATTACATTTCAAAGTTGCTGAAAATAATTTATTATTCTATTATCAATATATAATTTATATACAAAAAATTGACTGTATTCTTTACTATAGTACATCAGTCAATAATAATAATAGTATTTTATTTTTTTAGGTATATAATAGTCATTTAGAGTTTCCCTATTTGTTTTTTTTTTTTACATCATAAAAAAACGATAAAAAAGAAACTTCGATGCACTAATCCTAGTAAATAATGCTTATGAAAACATTCATTTATAAATAAAAGTAAGAACTTCAAATCTCTCTCTATGCGTGTTAACATTTAATATTTCCAAATGATCAGCTACTGACACAATTCTTTTTAATTCAGATTGTATAAAATTGTTTGAACTTAAACCATAGAGCAACTTTTCAAATAAATTTAATATAAAAATAAATATATATATATATATATATATAATTTATTTTATATTATATATTATTATTATTATTATTTTATATTATATATTATTATATTATTATTAATATATATATATATAATTTCTAGGAACTAGTATGCAATGTCATTAATTACTCGCATATGGTATTTTACTAACAACAACAAAATGATAACATCTTTAAGCTCATTGTAAAATTCATACTTAACAAAAAAAATTCTATTCCTTTCTTAACTTAGGGTTGTACAAGTTATTAAATATAACAAAATGATTTCTTATCAAGTTATAAAATAAAACTTGTATATTAAAAATAGAACAATATATATCTTGATTCATATGATGAATTAAAATCCTGAGCACTTACTTATCCCCCTTAAAAACAAGTAGATTTATGTTATGCATTTAACATATGAAATACACACAGATACATATGTATGTATACTTAGATCTTTGATTAATGATTACCAGTACCTCCATACAATTTCCAGGTACAGGTAAAAATCTTGAGAACAAAAGACAAAAAGGAAAAACACATAAGACTCTACGAGACCTCAGTTGCGTTACAGCCAGCACGAGTAAAGGTACATTCGAGTGCATTTTACCATTATGTATCACAATCATCATCTACCATAACATACCTCTCTCTTGTCTAACTAATAATATTCCCAATTATAGTCTACAATTGATACCTTTGACTATTGGTATTAAAAAAAAAGATAAATTATACAATAATTTGTAAATTCATTTTGTGTTTTTTGTTTTATTTTGTTGTTGTCTCCCCCCCCCCCATTGATATATCCAAATATATTTAGAAATATTATATCAAAGTGTTCAAATAATGTAAATTAGTTTCACATATTTTGCTTTAATGATTTTTAATAATTTTTTTTTCATTTGTAGCAACCAGTGCATGTCGTAAATAGAAATCATGCTTATAAAGCTTATTAGAAGAAACATATAATATTCTTGCATGTATTTAGTAAAAAGCATGTGTGATAACAGTTGGTTTGCTAAAGATTATATTTTTTCATTTTCCTTACTATTACACCCATTTATATTTAAGCTAACTATTTAATCAAACATTATTATTATAAATTGAACTACTATGCTCCACTGTTATTTTGTTTATATACTGTGAATTAATTATTAGAATGGGTTATAATTTAATTCTACTCACACAAGACGGTAGAGAGTAGGCTTTAATGTTTTAACACAAATGCTTCTTCACATAAAAACAAATGTAAATTTCAAAATATTTCTATGTTTTTTGATAACACCAAATTTACAATATTCGTATGAGAAAGCTCTTAGAAGAGGTGTGTGTTGATGAATATAAATAAATGTTTTAAAATAAAATCAAATTCATTTGTACCGTCTTGAAAATTATGAAATATTAATTATAAGTTTTTAAGTGTCTAGCTAAGTGTCGCCCAGAAAAGTGCTTTCTTGCAAGAATAATTGTTTTAAAGATAAAAACAACATGTTACGTCAAACATATGAGAAATTAATTATATATATATATATATATATATCTTTTTTTTTCTATGATTTGTTCCACAGTAAATCTAGAACGATGGTGCAGATTAAGAGGAAACCTTTTATTTTATTTCAAATCTCGAGAACAATGGTCAGAACCTCTTGGTGTTATAATTTTGGAACAATGCTGTGTCCGATTGGATCAACCAACAAATCAAATTCCATATGGATTCAGCATAGGTAAGATTTTTAATCAACACGATATTATATTCTTTTTATAAATAAAACAAATAAGTAAAAAAGACATTGTAAATATTACTTTCAGTATTTGATGGTGGTTTGTTCCAACAATTGGGAGCTAATACTGCTGAGGAACGAGATAGCTGGTTACAAGCATTGCAATTAGCTAGCTATGAATGTATGAGAAGTCAACTTTTAGCATTGAGAGAACGCATTGAAGCTTTCAGTGGTCACAAACATGACACTGATATACATATGCTCAGGTTACAACGTGGGATTTTTACAGGTTGAAATTGACTTTGATAAATATCATGTGAAAAGATAGAAATATTTATTTATTGCAGTAATTATCTTTTAGATCCTGCAGAAATACCAATGTGCGAGGTATCACTAGCATGCGATAATCTTCTATGCGATGGACACGGCCGACCACCTAATCCTGTTTTGGAAGTAGACGTTCAATTGAAGCGTTCGAAGACATGGATCAAATATGCCCGAACAGAAGTTGTAGAAGTAAACATTTTTATTTCTATATAAAATTGTAAAAGATAGATTTGTTTGCTATTTATTTATTACTTTTATAGAGAAGCAGTAACCCAGGATTTTTAACAACCGTAAGTTTTAGAGCAAGCGATGGCCTTAGCTCTGATACGAAAGTACGAATAACAGCCTACGATGTAAGAGAAAGAGTAAGTCAAACAGCAACACCAATAGGAAGTTCAATAGTAACCTTCAACGCAATCCAAGATACTCCTAGATTGAGAATACCATTAAAATCTGCTAAAACTACTACTGTTGGGTTTTTGACTATTAATGTATGGAATCTGGAAGCCGAAGATAAAGGAAACAGTACAGAAAGTACACCTTCTAGAAATATTCCAAGTACAAACAATCAGCAGGTAGCTTGGATAAGTGTCTACAAATAATTTTTACAAACGATATTTAATAATCTATTAGGTAGTGATTATTTTTTTTTCGTATTTTAACAATCTAACAAATTACTAATTTCACATACATCTGTAAATTTAATTAGAAAACAAAATAATAATTAAATTTATATTTATCTTGGAGTTGCAGGTTTTATCGCACAGACGGTCACAATCGTTACCTCCAAGATTAGGAACTAAAATAAAACTTCCGCATCAAGGACAATTAAAATTATTGTTTGCCAATCCATTCATTCAAACGTATAGGTGTGTAATATTACAACAAATTGTAAATTTATAATACATTCCTTTAATGAATATTTTCTAAACGTTTTATAATTTTACTATTCATAGGTTTCATTCAGGCTTAGGTGGAGATATATGTGTGCATGAAATTATGGCAGAAAGTAAATTATGCTTCCAATTTCCACAACATTTACTGTAAATGTTACTTTCTTTTAAATATACCTAGATAACTCTTTTAATCGATAATAACAAATGTGAATGATTATAGTGGAATTTGGATACAAGAGGAGAAGGAATTACTTCAAGAAGTTGCTGGTATGGGTGAATTAAGGGAACCATGGCATACAAAACAAGTTGAATTACTTGATCGTCATCTTCATCTATTACATTTATATTCACAAGCCAAGGAAAATTTAGCTGATTTTGAAGGAAGTTATTTCAAGCAATCATCTCGAAGAAATGATCGAACTTTGGAATTTGCACCTTTAAATTTACACCTTCAAAGAATGTGGGTTCATAATGATACGTTGAATAAATGTGGATTTTATGATTTTGTCAGTGTTGGTGCGTTTACTGCACATTCACATAAAAGTAAAAATGGTGGACTAATAAGGTATACTATTATCAATATTTCAATCCTAATTATTATATTAAAATAAGATATAAAAATGAAATATATTTCAGACTTGTACAAGCACTTAAAGAATCGCCAACACGAGGTAATCAATTGTATCAAGGAACTTCGAAGATAATAATGGCGCATGATGCTATTCAAGCTATCAAACAATTGAGAAGAGATGTTGTAGAAGCAATGCGTTCTTTGATGGAACTTGCCAAACGAAAGCAAACCAGTGGTATGTTACCAATTTGCGAAGATATGATAACAAAGACAAGAATATTGTTAAGTCTTTGGGATCCAGGACTTGTGGAGGAAGCATTAACTTTTCTAGAAGAACATAAGGTAGCTAAGGTTCAAGAAGAAACGAATGAAGATAGTTCATTACTAGACTTTAAAGTTAATCAATCCTTGTCTCCATTTAAACGAATCACGCAACAACTTAATTTCGACTTAAAGAGTCCTGACTTTGATGATTTCGTAACACCCGATACCACCCCAGAATGTATACAAGATAGTACCTGGGCTGAAGAAAATACCAAAAGAAATTATGCATCTTTGGCATTCAAAAATAGTATTAATTGCGACAACACTGATAATACTACTATTATTACTACAACTGCAATGAATTTTTCTTCTACTACAACTACCACTACCACTACTACTATTGCTGCTGCTACTACTACTACTACTACTACACAAGAAGGTGAAAACAAAGAAGACTTCGTTATATTTCCAGAAGTAGAAAATGATCAGGATATAAAGGAAACGGAAGCCAGGGAAAATGGCAATCACGAGGTAAGCAATAATAACGACGACGATGAAGAAAAATATGACATCAAAAAGGATACTGATAAAGGCAAACGTTTCTTGGACATGAAAAAAATGTGTAACTCTCCGTCTGCAAATTATTATAAACCGACGGACGAACCGGAACCCTGGGATCTCACACAGCTAAACATTGAAGCGAGTGTGATGTGCCTGGTATCAAAAGTCAAATTCCTTTGCGGTAGATGCAGCAGTCCAGCTGTACGTTTACGTAACAAAAATAGTTTAGGACGATCACAGAGTCTCAAGGGATGTCTGTCGAACAATCGAAACAATTCAAGTGTTGTGACAATTCAGCCTAAGAATGCGTTGCAGAGCGAAGAATCAAGTAAGTTGCTGGACAATACACACAACTCCGTCTCTCGACAGCAACCAAGTCCTCAAGGGATGGAAAAGTCGACTCCAGCTTTCTCCAAAGCCAAAGAAGGTAAAGAAATTCAAACTCATATTCACTTTATATATATATATATATATATATATATCATTTTTCAATACTTATTATAATATTATTAGCTCTACATGCACACATCATACATATGCATATCCTCGTCATAAATGTCATCATGTAAGAATATCAAAGTTAGTTATTTTCAAAATATATTATATTATCATGCACGCGCGCGCGCACGATCTAATTGGTATTTATTAAATACCTTCTTCTCTTATTAGTCGCAAAAAAAAGTTTTCTTCTAAGCAACATACAATGTGTAACTTTATTAGGGACTACTGATATTTATTATAATACGTCTTCCGATAAAGTGTGCCAAGCTGTTGACTCAATGACAAGAGTGATTAAAAGTAATTCTGGACAGAGGAACAAGTTTATCGAAGGTCTAGACTTTGCATCGATCGTAGACTGGACGAGTGAGCTTAGACCAAGTATGAAAAAAGCTGCGCCAGGCTATGGATGGGCTTCTTAAAACTGCGAGGCTCACGCATTCGGTATTCCGTGTTCAAGAAGATGCAAAGACGGCTCAACGTGCTTGTAACGTCAGATATAGACGGGATGTTTGCTTCAGTCAGGCAGTACATTTATTAATCAACATATTATTATTATTATTATTATTATTATTATTTTGTATACATATCAACAATAAATGGCATATTATTGAAATTATTTTCAGCTAACATCGTTAGTATCTAGTATTATGGCAAAACTATGGTGTCAAAGGCCTGATCCAATGTTTCTATTAATTTTAACGACACTCGGACCTCTGGTTTCTTTCGAGGGACTTCTCAGTTATTACGGTGATGAGATTGATATGTGGGGAGACATGGCAGTTGCTGTTGAGGATATGCATACCGTTACATTTACTTTATCTAGACGTGGTATTCAGCCTAGGTAATAAATGATACTTCTAATAAACAATTATTTCTTTTTTAAATTGTTAAATGAAAAATGTTCTTTTATTTTGTACAGAATCGAAGGCTTTCAACTTCCATTACCTTGCGTAGTTGGTTCTCGAACTGCGTTAACGGTGATACTTCCAGTACCAGATGCTATATATTCGTTGTTGCCATTAGTACCTTCTTCCAGACAAACATTATCCTTCAACGTTACACCTGTATTCTTCAATATAGGTATTAACGAAATGGCATCGTTGGCTGAAAGTCTTGGTACTACTAAACCTCAAGAAAAAAGTAATATTGATAATTTTGATAGACTGAATGAATATTATTTGAGATTTAGAAAACTCAATTTGCCTACAGAACCAGCATCTACACGGCGTAAGTGTATCTCTACCCATTAAGATATGCTTGTAATTTATTAGTTAATAAGTTCGTTTATTTTATTTTATAGTTGGTACAAAATCTGCATTGAGTCATACATTGGCAGACATGATGTTAAATTTAAAAACAGCAGTTCACGCTAAAGTCAATAAAAATGTCGAAATATTGCAATTATCATCGCAAATATGTCGACGAATGCGCGGTTTGAGATTTACCAGTTGCAAAAGTGCCAAAGATCGAACTGGCATGTCGATCACGTTAGAACAGGTAAACATACTCTCGACGGAGTATCATTTAGCCGAACATGAATTTACGAGAGCACTCGATTGTATGCGAAGGTAAATACAATAGTATAAACAACTTTGTGTTCATTGAATTCGTAGATTATCTTATAACTCTACTTTGTGTTTATCTCATTCTAGTGAAGGATGCCGACGAGAAAACACGTGGAAGAACATCGGAGTACGAAAATACGCATTCAACAGTCTACAAATATTAACCTTTCCAAAATTGTATCGACCACCAACCGGAACCTATGGATCAGCACAAACTTAAGATAAGTGTTACAACAATATACATATATATACAAATTTTTAAAATTATTTTTGTTCTTTTTTGTTGAATGATCTTTTTGATCAGGACTTGCCAATTAATTTATAATTTAATGCCAGGTGACTAATAACTAATTCATAGACACACATACATAAAAATACGCATACTCCTGTGTCGGTAGATATCAAATTTAGCGATTAAATGAAGTATGTGTTTTTAAAGGAGATTTCAACGAACGATTAAACGTAGCTGTGTTTACCTGTTAACTTAAAAAAAAAAAAATAACAAAGAATACTAAACGATCATATGTATTTACTCAACTTTCTTCTACCACGATTTTTCACTTCTTGTTGTTTACAAATTGTGCTATACATGCTATATAAAAACTGTGTTTTCAGAGAGTACCGTTTTATAAGAGAGTTGAGTGTGTACAGAAGAAAAATGGTCGATCAGGATTATTCTTTTAGTGCCATCTTTTTATTTTGTTTATTTTTTTTTGTTATTCTTTAAAAAAATAGTGCGAAGATCGGTGCAACAAGATTTTGCGAATGATTAATTTGTTAAGGGGAAAAAAAAACATATTTATTGCACGATGTACATAATTTCGTCGTCGACGCGAGCATAATCCATGAAGAAAGATTTGTTTTGAAATATTTAATGATAGAAAAAAAACAAATTAGACTCGTCTACCACAAGAACTGTTGTTTAAAACAGGGCTTCTCAAATTGTTTCCATTTAGCGATCCCCTAAATTATTATTCATAATAATTTTGTTTAGTTATACGCGACCTCACGTATGGGAATCGCTACACACACACACACTTCCAGAAGCTCTGGTTTAAAAAAAAGAACAATTTTCAATGAAATTAATTAGGTCAATCTAAGCGCTTCCTTTTACAGAACGATCGATCGAATAACAAATTCGTCGTGATAATAAATTATTGCAGATAGAGCTCAAGTTTTATATATTATTACGTTGAATTGTATATTTGTATATTATTATTATTATTATTTTTTTATTGTTCTTCGGTTGAAATATTGTTTGAAAAAATGTCCGAGTAACGACGAGATATTTCGTTATTATAAACAATACTCTCGTACGTGATAAAATATGAATGAAATTAATCGAAAATGATAAATTCACTAATTTAGGCAACACATTCCGTACGAACGTGCATGACAACAAAATTCATAACACTGGGTGTTCTGATAAATGATTTTCATTCAAAAAAATGATTCATAATTAATAATATATTATACGTATATTAGTAGGAGATTAAAAGAATTATAATTAAGTTATATAATAAATGCTCTTTTGTTTGTCAATGAAGATAGTTTGTTAATTTATAGAAAACGAAAAAGAGAAATTTATAATATTTAACAAAAATTCAAATTGACCAGTTAAGATTGGCGATCTGTGCGCAGAGTAGTGCGCTCCGATGTATATCGCGATAATCAAGCGATGACGGATATAGTCGTCAAACATAGAGTAAATGGCGCTGTTAAAATATTGGATAGTCAAAAAGACGACTTTATTTTAGAAAATGAACAATTTTGTTAGTAATGTACACACACAGTTTCTTAATATGAACATATATTTATAGATAACAAACGGGAAAATTAGAGAAAAAATCGAATATTTAATAGAAGTTAAAAAATTTATTCTTGACTTTTTTTTTTGACCTCTAAACATTTTAAACATATTAAACAATTTACGAATATAATTTAGTTTTACGCCAAAATTACAATTTAAACATCAAATTGTAACAAACTTTTACGCATGACGGATATAGTCGTCAAACACGCTTAATTGGTTAATAAAATATATTAATATAAAATAATAATAATAATAGTAATAACAATAATAATAATAAATAATATTAATAATAATAATCGGTGAAGCACGTTGTCTCAGGAATCATCTCATTAGAAAAATGATCAAATATCAATCATTTCTACGTATGTCAAAGTGTCAACTAAATAATAATCGAACAAATTATAAAAATAGTTGAAAGAAAATCTGTATTTTCAAATAAATACAAAAACACATTTGTCGTTCATACACACCGAGATGATTCATTCGTGTTACTTTAAGAAACAAATCGTATTGGGATCTCTGGCAGGGGCGTGGCTTAGCAATTCGACCTATCTACTCTAATTTTGAATTTAGCCACCAGATAGCGTATTCAAGTGCTAGAGATCCCCCACGTGGCAAAGCAATGAGCCTTTTTCCTGAAGTACGAAAAATTACTCACTAGCAGCGCTAGTAGTTCGGTAGGGACAAACACTGTCAGAGCTCCATTTAAACACATAGTAAAGTGGATTTATAAAAAACATGTTTTTGACCGAAGACGACGTTCCTGGAGCAAAATTAAAATTTGCAACCGTAAAAGACAATAATGTTGTCACATTAAAACGTTGGCTTGCGTGGCTTAACTTAAAAGTTACCGGAAAAAAATGAATTAATTGACAGGTTACTATACAAACTCTAGTAAAAAACTAGCGGTAACGATTTAGTTGTTTAAATTTACAATACATTAATTGGATCCATGTTGTTGTTATTTTTGAAATAGAACTCATACTCACACCAAACCGACAACTTAAATCGTACAATAAAAAACCACATCTTAATCTCACAAGAGTTAAAAAAAGTTGATTTTTTAACGATAATACTTTAAATTGCTTTATCGTTATGCGGTTATTAGTTCCTGATTGTGAGTGCCAGATCCTCAGTGATGATTCAGTTGGCGGTCCTAAGAAATTCCACACAATATCAAAATCTTCTGGCATAAGACCTGTATAAAACTTAAACTTCTTACTGTCATTTATACATGATTCATAGTTAAGGGTAGATGCACTTAATTTTTTCGTAAGTGTGTCAATTTCATTTTTTCACAAAAATACTTTCAACTTCTATACAAGTTTGACTTTCTGCATGAGCTACATATTGATTGGTGTGCTCTTTGTCACTTGGTGGTGGTTCAGTAACTTTAGGAGTTAAATAGTCGTCTACTGAAATATCTTGAGTATCATTTTGTTGACTTGGAATAAAAGAATCTGAATTAGCATCTTTGCCTCTTTTTGATTTTTGGTCTGGACTGCACAGAGAATCAATTGTTGATGTTGAAAGTCGTTTTTTTCGTGCCCTTGGTATCTGTAAAAATTATAAATTTGTTACTATAAAACGTTTTTCAAACAGATAAAATTATTTTTAATTTATTTATTATTCCAGTAATAAAATTGCCAATTATTTATGACTTTAACTCTGACAGACATTAATTAATTTTCGAGCTTAAGAAATCAATAAAATTTCATGAATAAATTTATTTTTACTCCAATTGCAAATATTCCTTTTCAGATAAATTTTATTATTACTTATTTTGCTAATCATTGCAGAAACAGGATCAGGATTTTCTACAGTTGGACCTTTTCCACCGATAAAATGTTTTGAGCACACATATGAATATTTATTAATTTTTTCTACTGTTAAATCCACTCTCCTTGACGCATGTATCCATTTATTGCATCTAACCTCGTCAATATGAGGTTTTACAAATGGTATAAAAAAACAAATTTTCCTCTGGATAGCGATAACCCGACGTACACCTCGCAAAACTACAATGTTTTGTTGGTAGTGGTTATTAAAAAAATTTTTTTGTGTTTAAATATTATTTTTAAATAATAAAATAATGTAGCGTAAATAACACTGTCTTAAATGAAGATATTTTATGTTTGTCCCTACTACGAGTGCTGCCTTTCGTGACACGTTCGCTGTACTACTCTCAGGAAAAAGGCTTATTCGACCTATCTGCTCTAATTTTGAATTTAGCTACCAGATAGAGTATTCAAGTGCTAGAGATCCTAATAGGATTCGTGAATAAGAACAAAATTATGATTTTTTTTTTTTAGTATTTATTTAGATCTGTTAACAAAAATAAAATAGAAAATTAAAAAAAAAAGAAATAAGGAAACAAAATATTATAGGACGCGTATAAACGATCATTTCTCGTAATTTAAAAACAAAAAAAAAACAAACAAATTGTATCAAACGTTACAAGATTAGATGCTCGTATAGATACACACACACACGCACACACACATAAATACATACATTACGTACGTATACATATTTAAATATTAACGTTAAAAATAAAATTGAAGAAAAAAAATAAATAAAAACAAACAAAACTGTACGCCGGAACGTGAATTGTTTTTAAATATATATTGTTATATATTAGTCAATATACGAATTTTTGTAAGAAAAAAAAACTTAACATTTTCCCTAAACAAAAGAGCAACTCGTGTAATACGAAAAACGCAATTGTAACATGTATATGTATAGGTTGTTAAATTCGTGATAGAAATTTAGGAGAACGAATTATATTATATATATATATATATATATATATATATATATATATATATATATATAATATATAATACGATATATATAATATTAATACGAATTAATTATATATATATATAATATAATACTATATATACTATACGTAAATCTCAAATTCGCACTTAAAAACAAACAAACAAAAATTATATATGTAAAGATGAATTATAAGAACGATTAATTATTAAAAAAAAAAATTCAAAGAAAAACAAAATGTGGTAACTACCCTTAAAAAACAAACAAACAAACAGTCTGTAGAAAAAATTGTAAAACGATTAAATAAAATATTATTTAAGGGATGTGTCATCAAGTTTAATATCATCAAGAGTGACTAAGAAAAAAAAAAAATAAAGGAAAAAAATGTTAGAGAAAAAGTTGGAGAAAAATGTGAACAAAAATCTGAGATATTTTGGAGCAGGTAAAAGTGTAGAAAATAAAATAAGAAAAAGGAGGGTTTGTAGGAAAGCTCGCTTACCAGCTGCCAATCTAGAAAACGGTTGTTGTTGATCTGTATAAAGGGAATAGAACCAGGTCGCGGCTTGAACCGGCTTTTATAAGGGCATCGATGTCCGATAGAGAGATGCCTGTGAGAGATGTCGAAGAAAGAGAGATGCATTTGCAGTCTGTCGTGTGCCATTGGGCGTAGTAGGAAGGGCGTCTGTAGGAAGGGAGCATATGAGAGTAGGGATCTCCTACGGTTGAACAAGCATACGGCGCGTGGCAAAAGATTCCTGTTTAACATCGGGGTATGCCGTTCATCCATCCTCTTATACACAACTTCAATATCACATGTATACACATACACACGTATTGCACGTGGACCAAGTTACGTGTAAAGTTGGCTCTACACAAGAAACTCGTTTACCGTTTGGGGGTAGATTTTTTTCTCCTGCTCTTCTTTTTCTTCTTTGATCGAACCCTTGAAGCGTGCGCCTCGGTTATAACACCCTTCCTCTTCTTTTTCTTTTAGCTCACACTTTCATTATTTTACGTTTTAATAGATCGTATTACCAATTGTTCAAACACATAGAAGAAGAATGTTTAATTCGTTTGGTAATGGTTATATCAATGAAACCTTTTAAGTTTTTGATATAAGATACACCAAGTTTTTCTTTTACTAAAGTAACCAACAGTTGTGTTTCTGTTATACGATAGTTCAGCTCTACCAACTTTTCGAATTATTCTATCCAATGAGTCGAATTATTCCTAATTTTTCGTTGTTTTTTAGACGATCATATTTGTGGCTCATTTAACAAACTATTTTGTATGCTTCTTCTTTATAATAAGTCTTCTATATTATTTTAAAGAATATATTTGTATATTATATTCTCGCATATATATTTAATTTGTTAAAAATATTATTTTACCTTTAGTTTAAACAAAAAGTAAAAGATGTATAATTTTCTTTTATATTTTACCTGCGGCACAAACGATTACCTGTATAATGAAGCTGCTTGTTTCCTCTCTCTCTCTCTCTCTCTTTCTCTTTCTTTGTGCATCTTCTCCTTTCCTCCTTGCATCCACCGCACGAGCGAGAACCGGGGGCCATCGATGTCGCGTGGCGTGCGCGTGGAACTCTGCTAGCAAGATAAAAATAAAAATAAAAAGGAGATCAAAATAAAGAAAAAAAAAGAAAGAAAAGAAAATATCGATTAATACATATACACACATATAGAAAAATATCAAATAAAATTATTTAATAAAAAAAAAAAAAATATATCTGAAAAACTATTGAAAAACTTAGTAATAATATTAAAAATAGGCAAAAAAACAAAAAGTTTGTAGATTTATTTCAATGTTCAAAGGATTTATTATACGGTTAATTTAAATAATGTTATTTTCGAGTACGTAAGGGGGCAGCAAATCGTAGGAGGGTGAAGCTGACCTTAGAAAGCACAGGGGCAGAATGAAACGAAGCATAGAAAAGAGGAAGAGTAGTAGTAGTAGTGGTAGTGGTAGTGGTAGTGGTAGTGGTAGTGGTAGTAATAGGTAGTAATGGTGGTGGTGGTGATGGTGGTGGCGGTGTTGGAGAAAAAAGAAGAAGAAAAAGAAGGAGAAGCGTGTACACGCGCGAAAGTAAGAGGCAAGCGAGAGGACAGAACGATGTATACCTGGGACGCCTGGTGTTCGCCAACACCTGCTCCACATCGGTATCCCCCAATGCCTTTGTCCAGCCAACGGATATAACACACGCGTACCTCGTCGAAGAGACGCCAGTAAGTCTTTGAAAGTCCAGGAAAACGGACACGCGTGTAGAGTCCTTAGTTTCCATTATTTATAACACAAGATTCGCATACACATTGTGGTGGTCCATGACATAAATATTGATCATTTAACAAACACGTGTATTTTTTCTTACTTTATAATATTCATTAGATTATTATAGACACAAGATTCAATACAATTTTGTATATTTTGTGATCTATGATATCGATCATTTAATGAATGATCAATCTTATATTCGTAATTGGTATCAACGATTAATATAGAGAGTGATTATCGGACTTGAAACTTCTTTTCAATGAAACAAATTTCAAGAAACAATATGTTGACTCTGTGTTTATTAGTCATTTTTATGTTGAATGACACTATTGGTGCTAGTACGGTGTCTATGAATAATGAAAATCTCGAAAATTTAGTGAAATCATTGAAAGAACAAGTTAACGCACTTCTTTATCATCGTCAGGAGGATTACAATGCTTTGGAGGAAAGTTTGAAACATGCCATCGAGAAAAATACAGAGTTGATTGTACTCAGGAAAGAAGTTGAGTTATTGAGGTGAGAATTTACTTGTTATTTTTCTTTTTTTTCGAGATCGTAACTCTTTCCAATTTAACGTGTACGATCGATAGAACGAACACACTCGGTAACAAAGCAAACGGGCAAGCAAGCTCACGTTGATTTTTTATTTTCTTCAATGGTGTCATAGTATATAAGGCTCGTATATTCATAGAATATAAAGAGAACAAGAGGGAAATTAAAAAAAGGGAAAATAAATATCGAATAAATCGATAGATAGAAATTGCAAGATAAAAATAACAATAAAAACGAATGTTACCGGTAATAAATGTTTTTTCTATAGACAGATATACGACCTTTTATGTTCATTATTATTTAATTGTTCTTTGAATAAAATATCTAATGCAATATGCACATACTTGATTAATAATTTACAAGTAGTTCGAGTCACTAGGGATAGAAAGATAAAAATAGATAGATAAATATAGAAAAAGAAATGATAAAACATTAAAAAAAAAAAACCTTTTATATAGTTAACAAATTAGGAAAGCAAAGAAAATTTGATCATTTATTTTATTGTTACGATCGTTACAGGAAAGAAGTAACCGAGTTGAAAGGCGGAAGCGGTAACGAGGCGAAAAACGAGCGTTTGAGGGTGAGATGGTTGGGTAGTGCGGTAACCGAATTGCAAACCGAAGTTGCCGAAGTTCTAAGAACGAGAAATGCTAGCGAAGAATTAGCTGAGAGATCAAGGATGAGAAGCGAATTGTCCCTTTTAAAAGGTGACGTAGCTGAGGTCGGAAGAGGTATTCGTAATCTTGGTGGTCGCATTGCCAAGTTTGAAGCTGCCCTGGGAACAATTCGCATCGACATTACTGCCGTAAAGGAACGTGCCAGCAAACTGTCCCGCACCTGCGCCGATGTCGCTAGTCAGGTAATAATATTGAAGATTAAAAAAAAAACAAGAAAACATACTATTTATACATAGAAATATACGATCCGCGAAGGGACACACACGTTTATCGCATGCGTAAACATAAAAGGGGGTACACGTTGACGCATCAACGTGTTTAGTAGTTATCATCCGAAGGAGAAGAAAGTAAAAAAAAACCGGGAAAAACACAGTAAGAAAAAAGTAATAATAATACAAAAATGAAGAAAAAAAAAGTAAAGGAAAAGAAAAGAAAAGAAAGAGACGCAGAGATGCACCTGCCGCGTTAGTCGTACAGCCGGCAACCGGTGGCTCCCTATTTCTGTTTCTCGTTTTACCGGCCGGCAGCTGCCGGCGTTGGCTCTTCGGTTATATCGGGGCCCCTTCATTCCGGCGTTCCATTCGTTTGGCAGCATCGGTCCTCCTCCCCCTTACAGGCCCTGATACCACCTCCCTCTTCACATCCTACCAATGTTCATAAATACAACACGGACTCGGTATATGTCGTGGTTCGTTGCGCTCCTTCAACAAAAGCAGATGTTTCGTATTTCTTTATTTTCTTTTTTTCTTTTTTTCGGTTTGCCTTCCAGTTATCATTGGTCCCTTTTTTTCATACACATTCCAGGCTTCTTATTATCTTCCATTTGTATATTTTATTTAATTAATTAATTTCTTGTTTTGTTTAGATTGGTACCGTGCAAATCGAATTGAAATCATTGAAATGTGATACACCAAGCGATCATAAGTTCCATCGGTTTTCCGTCCATCGACACGAGGACAAGGCACGCGAGGACAACGAGATTAAGAATGAAGTTCTACTACACGAAAGTAGAAGGAGGCATAGTTATACAAAACCTTTGATGATGCATCGTATCGAGGAACGTCTCACCAATCTGGAACATAAAATCTCGTTAGTATCGAGGAAACGTGGAATGATCGAACAAAGAGTTGTATATGAAAATCAGGAATATTTGGTCGGACGTGTAGCTAATTTAGAAACGGCTCAGGGACAATTATATTTGCATATGAAAAATATTAGCAAAGAATTATCCTCGACGAGTAAACTAAGCGAAACAATGGTCGAATTGTTTGAAACTGTTCAGGGATTGGAGGACAAGGTAGATGCTAATGGATCGGATACTAAAAGAGAAATCGCGAGATTGGATATTAATGCTGCGAGAAAGGCAGCTGAATTGTCGTTGACTAGGGAAGAATTATCTAATCTTCGAAGAGCTGTACAAGCTTTGAGTGTTAGTGCTTCTAAGCTTCAAGAAAGAAGCGATAAGCATCAGATATCTCTAGACATGCTTAACGATACCCTCAATCGTCTTGACTTATCGTCGTCTATAGAAAAAGCAAGCAACATAACTCACGAGCTCGAGCAGGTAGAAGATCAGTATCGTTTGATCGTCGATGCCTTACCAGGTAATTGTGATGAAAGAGATGGGCTTACTTTGCTTGCACCTGGACCAGGTGCACCGTTACTAGCCTCGTGTCATAAAGGGTGGATTGTTATCTCAAGGCGGATCGACGGTATGGTCGAATTCGATCGAACTTGGAACGATTATGCAGCAGGTTTTGGTTCACCTGTTAATGAATTTTGGATAGGTAATGAAGCACTTCATAGACTTACTCGAGACAACTGCAGCAGGTTGAAAATCGATTTAATGGATATATATGGTACACATTGGCATGCTGAATACGAATATTTCAATGTTGATTCTGAAGAATCCGGTTATAAACTCCACGTTTCCGGTTATTCCGGAAATGCAACCGACGCATTGTCCTATCAGAACAATATGGCCTTCAGTGCTAAGGACAGAGACATGGATATTAGTTCCACTGATTGCGCTGCTAATTATCACGGTGGATGGTGGTTCAGTCATTGTCAACATGCTAATTTAAATGGTAAATACTCGTTAGGGCTTACTTGGTTTAAGTCTAACACGAACGAGTGGATGGCCATTGCTTCCTCCGAAATGGCAATACAAAGAAAACAAAACTGCCGATAATTTTCTTCGATTCATTCTTTATGTCTTTTTAATCGCTATTGAAATTCAACAATTTATTATTATCAATCGTCTTTATCTTTGTTTGTATATTTTATTTCTTCGATCAAATTGAATCTACAGAACATTGTAGATCAACAGACGACGTTATTTTCGCGTGCTTGCAAAAAGACTGGAAATATTCATTTAATTAATATCACTTGCAAGAAATTTTATTATTCGCGATTATAATACCAAAGAATCATTTTAAGTCCATTGTAAATAGATTTATTGTATAATTAAATGCGTGTGATACCAGACGATATATTAGAACGTAATAGAAAGTTTTTCAACAGGATCAGAGTTATCAATCTGATGCTATAATTTAAAACAAATATATATATATATATATATAAGAATTTGTAATTTAAATAAATTGAATACACAATTAAGATGTTTAATAATATAGGTTTACAAACAAATAACAACTTTAAAAGATTCATATCAACATGATTCAGGTATTTAAAAAATGTTTTTATTATTTATTCTTGTATAAAAGAGTTTGTCCCATAACACCTTGTTAACAAACCCATTTATCTTACCACCTTTTAAGAGTCTACAGTGTTTTAAAACGGTCACCCATTAAATTACCAATATGCCCATAATTGCTTAAATTTAAATAGTATAGAAACTAATTTTGTCAAGAAAATAAAGCTGTAGACTAAATATTTAGAATATAATTTTTAGAATATAATTTTAGAAAATAATATATTTTAAAACACTTGCAGAATTTTATTATTGCTGATCTTACTTTTACGAAGAAGTAATTTTTTTAATTGATTTAGGAGTATGTTCCACTTTGCATTTTTTTGTATGATTATAAAGAGAACTATAATGTTTATATTTAGATCCACATACATGGCAACGGAATGCTTTATTTATGGTATGCGTAAAAGAATGCTGGCTCAAATATCTTTCCTTCGTAAAAGTTTTTTCGCATATTTTACATGGATACTTAATTTCTCCCGTATGAATTTTTAAATGTCTAATTAATTCACTGTGAGATACGAACAACACGTCGTTGCATACCTGACATGTAAAATTTTCTTTGTTGGCATTCCTCTTCTTGCAACCTATTAGAACAAATTGGAACAAATAAAATCTATTTTTTAATTTATAAATTTTACTATAAATATTGCATAGATATTCGTCTTAAATATCAATGTATTAATATATGAGAATAAAGTCTGGATTTTATGTTAAACTGCATACTACAACTTATACATTTAAATAATTTCAAGTTTTTTACCTCTTTTCTTGCTTTCTTTGATTATATGAAATCTGCAATGCTTAAGAAACTCTTCTATGTATAGAAATTCCTTTAGACAAAAATGACACTTCAAAATCTTGTCTTTATTCTTTAAACGATCACTTTTTCTGCTACCATTTATTCCAGATCTTTTTAACTTCTTTTTTAATTTCAACTTATTACTAGTTTTGAAAGTATCTTGACTATCTGCAGAATTTGAAACTACATCATCTGAATGCCTCAAATTATCAAATCCATTGTTATCTTGTATATGACGATCATCATCATTATTGTAATGTGTATTGAAATCATTTTCATCCGTTATTTCCTCAGTTTTTATAAATACATAACCATAATCCATTTGCAGTGTCTCACTGGTTATGTCCGTTTGTACTTGAGCGTTCTAAAATCATTCTCTGTAATATATAGGTCAACAACACAAACAAATATTTTCGTTAAATACCTGATATATTTTAATTTTGCTTAAAGTATCGTCATAGTTAAAATCCATTTTATAATGAGCGCGTAATAAACAGTCAAATATTTTACATTTTTCTCGAAATTCGTTAAATGATTTTAATTTTCCAAAACATACTGTGCATAATAACTTAGGCAATGCATCGTTATTTGTTATCTAAAAAATATAACGATGATACAAAAATAAATTTAGTACGTAATTTTGATACGAAATATAAATAATTTAATATTAATTTAAAATATATATTCACCTTTATTGAAAAACAATCAAAAATAATTGAACATAATTTTTCATTCTCTAAAGAAACCACATTCAACATATTTTCTTCCTTTTGAAGGCATAACCTACATACATTCTCCATTTTTATTTTTATGTCGAAATTTTCTGATCAATTAATTGTAACTTTTAGAAATTTTAATTGTATCTTCATAAATATTATATAAGATTTTTATTTCTATATAAAAAAAGATAATTATAAACATTTAGTAGTAACCTTTCGAATAAAAATACTTAAATGGCGCGAAAAATGTTGACAATAAATAAGCATAACAAAACACATGTCTTTTACTTAAATATGAAATCCAAATTTCATAAATATCTGCAATGATATATATTAATACTCTTTTTATTTATACGATAAATATATTAACAATTCTTCAGTTCTATATAAAAATAAATAATACAATACATATCACATATAGGACAGACAAACACTAAACCGTTTCACTAATAACATATAATACAATATAGATAGTTAACTTTAAAAGAAACGCCAGAAATAGTGGTGCCACCTACACGTGACAAAATGTATACTACATTTAAAAATGTTAAATATATACATTTATATATAAATAAGAAGTAAAAAATAAGTTATAAAACGAGTAAATAATGATTGAAGATATGTACGCGCGTGTATTATTAATTATTGAATTGTTAAAAAAAAGTTTAATCTCGTTTACAAAGATAGTCGATTAAATGCAAACGAGGTATTATTCATAAACCAATGAGATTCCTTGATGCCATACGATACGCCGTACTTGCAACTACTTGCAACACTATATGGATTTTCTTATTTCGATATACGTCAATTTCACCGAACAACGTCATATTATTAGTAAATTATTTCATAATCTTTATTTATTTGATTTATAATAATATTAATGGACTATAATTATTATTATATTTAAACATAATAATAATATTGCTAACGGAAGTACGTAAATTGGTGAAGCGATATCAAAACGCCATTTTGTGTGTCCTTTCAAGCGAGGAAGGTAGTCTTCTATACATAGAAAGATAAAAATACTTAAATCTTGTATTTAAGTATTCTATCTATTCGCGATATTAGCGGGTGGATATTATTTCTTCTTCTTTATTTCACTACGATATAATTAAACTGCGTTGATGATTGGGATTCCGCGAGACGACCGACATAAAATCACGGTTAAAATCCGCAACAACATGAAAAGAAGTTCGAGTCGTGATACTCCACCTCCTCGGGTGAAACGAAGTCGATCTTCCATGGGAAGGTAAGCGTTATTTATTTATCTATTTCATTGTAAACTCATCGTTACATTTGTCATATATGCTCGCAAATATATGACAAAGCATTTTTATTCATGATCTTCGTTATCGTTTAATTATAATTTAATATTTATAATATACACATTAAATTATGATGGTATGTAATTAAAATTTATTTTATAGATTTATATTAGGTATATGCGATTTTAGTACAATAAGATATTTATTTATATATATATATATATATATATTGTATTGAAACATTATTGATTTTATGAATTATTATTATTTTTAGATAAATATGAGAATCATGTGTCATTGTAATGTTTGTTATTTAATCTGTAATAGATAGTATAATATTCTTATCAATTTATAGATATGATGATTCAAGTGATGAACGGATTACGCCTGAACGTATTCGACGACGTAGCAGAGGTGCAAGAAGTCCTAGTCCATCAGCAAGAGCGTCATCTCATGCGCGTTATGTAGAGTCCAGTTCACATCGCGACGAATATTTGCGTGCACCTCGAGATTT
This sequence comes from Polistes dominula, assembly GCF_049000335.1. Taxonomy (NCBI): domain Eukaryota; kingdom Metazoa; phylum Arthropoda; class Insecta; order Hymenoptera; family Vespidae; genus Polistes; species Polistes dominula. Next base: position 6,675,672 of record NW_028300899.1, read on the forward strand.
ACCACCTGAACGACCATACAGTTATAAAGTTCTTTGTGTCAGTTCCATTCACCCAAAAGCCAGTGATGAAGTAATTAAAGATACTTTGTATAGAGAATATAAAAAGTTTGGTGATTTTTCTATAAGAATTTCTCATGAATTAGATGAACGCGTTGCTTATGTGTGCTTCAGGAGCTCAGAAGATGCACGAGATGCAAAACATGCTAAACCACGAATTATAATGTATGATAAAGTAGCTTTGGTAGAGCCAGTTTATGAAAGACCCGATACGTATCGTAGGCAAAGATCTGTTTCACCACCAGATTATGAACGGTATTATGCTAGATCTCCAGGTCCAACGGATAGACATAGACCATTAGATCGATATGAACGTGTATATGGGCCTCCTGTAGGTTTGCCACCCCATCGTGAAATGAGAAGAGAAACGATACCACCACCTCACCACGAATTTGTTAGGCCACCCATTCATCACGGACCGCCTCATGTACATCCTGGTCCTCCTCATCATTATGGTCCACCTAGACATATGATGCTTCGTCATCCTGTTCATGGATTTGAACGAGTTGAAAACAAGAAAGATAAATTTCCCAATTATCTCCATCACGTTTCTCCAGAAGATGACCCTCTTGCAACTAGGACTCTTTTTGCTGGTAATTTGGAAATTAATATAACTGAGGATGAATTACGTAGAATCTTTAGTAAATACGGCGTTGTTGATGATATCGATATCAAAAGACCACCGCCAGGAACAGGAAATGCATATGCTTTCGTCCGATTCCAAACATTAGATATGGCTCATAGATGCAAAGTTGAACTTTCTGGGCAATATATAGGAAAGTTTCAATGCAAGATAGGATATGGTAAGGCAACTCCTACAACACGAATATGGGTTGGTGGTTTGGGTCCTTGGACTTCGGTACCTCAATTAGAAAGAGAATTCGACAGATTTGGAGCCATTAAAAAAATTGATTATCTTAAAAGCGAAAGTAATGCATATATCCTTTATGACTCCATTGATGCAGCACAAGCTGCTGTAAAAGAGATGCGTGGTTTTCCTCTCGGTGGTCCTGAACGAAGATTAAGAGTTGATTTTGCAGATGTAACTCCTGGTTTTGGTTTTAAGCCCAGATCATATCCAGAAGACAATGCTGAGTTTCGACCACGTTTAGTAGACTATGAATCACCATATGATCCTTATGGTCCTGAAACTGAATTTGGTTATGGACCAAGAGGTTTTCGAGGACGAGGAAGTGCACCATGGCACGAAAGAAGAGGTGGTGGCAGAGGTGGTTACCGTGGTACTGTTCCAGATGGTTATATCCGTGAGGAAGCAGATTGGTCCAGTCGCAGACCACTTCCAGAGCTAGAATACGAACCTCCTCGGGCAAGAAGATCAATGTCACGAGAACCTGGTGTAGATCGATCAAGATCTAGATCACCACGTAGAAGACAAATGGATTCAGATTCAGATTCGGAAAATACTCGTACAGGAATGCTCTCAACGTCTCGTACTTTACCAGAAGTTGCACGAAAATCTATTGCAGTTTGGCAAGGTGCATTAATATTAAAGAATTCACTATTTCCAGCTAAATTTCATCTTACAGATGGAGATACTGAAATAATAGATGCTCTTATGAAGGATGAAGAAGGTAAACATATGCTTAGAATAACACAACGTCTTCGTCTCGATCAACCAAAGTTAGATGATGTATCGAAAAGAATACAAACTTCTAGTTCACACGCGATATTTCTTGGTCTTGCCGGATCAAGCGGAGCTATTACAAACGATGATGCTAATGTTCAAACTAGACCGCTTCGTAATTTGGTTTCATATTTAAAACAAAAAGAGGCAGCCGGTGTTATATCACTTTTAAATAAAGATACAGAAGGAACTGGAGTACTCTATGCATTTCCACCGTGTGCATTTTCTACAGAGCTCCTGAAGCGTACGTGTCCTAGTTTAAGCGAAGAAGGTTTAAAAGAGGATCATTTGGTAATTGTTGTTGTTAAAGGTGGTAGTGCCTAAATTTTAATTTGGAGTAACACAAACAATTGCTTAATTCATGAGTAACAAACAAAATCATTTCATTATTTTAATACTTCCTGCAGTGAAGTATTATTCTGATTTAATTGGTAAAATGATTAGAGAAGAATGATGTACAGAAGTTGTAGCAATGATCGATGCTTTTTGATCCATATAAGTATTATTATTATTATTATCATCATCATAGATTTAATTGAATCATTTTGTACTATCATTTATTTGTTAATATGATTTTTAAAACAACTCTATTTGCTTATACAGTTAATATCTTTTAATTATTAATATTTTCATTTTCACAAATGTAGATAATATATGAAATAGAAATATTTGAATCCGTCTAAATACTTAAGTCTATAATAATATAAAATTTATTAAATAACTAAAATATATTGAAGCACAAGTTGGAACAATTTTAATGGATTCTAAATATGAATTATAAATAATAGTATATTATTATTATTATTACTATTATTATTATTATTATTATTATTATTATTATTATTATTATTATTATTATTATTATTATTATTATATATATATATCTCACAAAAAAAAAAGAAAAGAAAAGATCAAAGTATATACATCAAAAAAAATATTAAAGAATAATACTTATATTGTATCAAAAAACATTATTAATAGCGCGTTTAATTGATGGAACTCAGAAATTTTAAAGTGGATGCATAAAATGAAGTACATCATTAATAAGGTACCTTTACTATAAGAGTCTTGACAAAAAAAAATAATATTATTACCCTTATAATCAGAGGTAAATGTTTAACTATATAGATATTATAAGAATTTATCTGTATTATACACACACATATATATATATATATATGTATATGTATATACTCATTATATATATATATATATATATCCGTATTTCCAACGATGATGACATTACTGTACACAGATCTTTCACATTTATAGCATATAATTTTATTATTCTTTTTAATATTATTCACAGAAAAAAAGAAAAAAAAATATAAGAACACAGTGACTTCCATATATTTATATATAAAATTCTTATTATTAAAAATATGTTTATATATTTAACAGGAATTGACTTTAAATGTCATTGATTGAGACAATAGAATGCAGATATAATTATAAACAGAAGAAATAATGTAGCTTCTTACTATTTGAGCCTAATGATATAAGTATTATATTTTTGTTTGATGAATTATTCATATTGCAATAATAATAATTATTGCTTACTCCAAAAAAAATCATTTTGATACAACGGTCAAATACATATTTAATGGGGGAAAAAAAATTAAAATGACACATGTTGCTGTATTTTCAACAGCTACATTAATAAATTCGTAAAGAGAACTTTTCTATTTCTCTTTTTGGAATTTATAGAAAAAAAAATGTGAAAGGCCTGGTTTTGAAAAAAAAAACAAACAAACAAAAAATGTGTTAGATAAGAAATATCATCGATATCATAGTATTATGAATTTTAGCTCACATTTCCATGAACTTGATCTTTTTCATTTATAATCTGTAGATTCTTTTGAGTGAATTTAATACCACTTAAGTGATTGTGCAGTAAATATTTTGTGCATAGTTTCATGAGTTTATCAAAGAGAGTGTCTGAGAGTGATGATATAGTGAGGAAGAGACGGAATAATGATTTAATCTGCGTTAAGAAAAGTTGATAACATCTGTTGTGTATCGTTCAATTGATTACAAAAGTTCATATTAAGTGAGGATATATTATCTAAAGGACAGTGTTTTGGTGGTAGTTAAAAAAAAAAGGAAAAGTAATGGAAAGAAAAAAGAAAAGAGAAAAAAAAAGCTTTGAAAAATGTGTACAGTGATGTATAAAAAAAAAACAAGTGTTTGTGTTTTGTCTTTGAGTATGGAATAGATTCAGCGAATGATTATTTCTGAAATTAATTAATTCAATATTTTAGAAATGATGATACGCACTATCTCGACCATACTCAAATACAATTGAAAGGTGCAGTGGTTATAGTACACCTGGTGATCGAACAAACAAAAAATAGATGACATTTATGCAGACAAAAATAAAAGTATGTGTTGCTTTTCTTGATACCGTTATCCACATATACCAAAGTCAAAAATCTTCGTACAATGTCGTAAAACAACAGTGTTATTCCAATTTCTAATTTGAGTTCTCTAATCAAATTTATTCAAGTAGATCAATTTTGCAGAAATAGGTCTTCTTTTCTGTTTTTTTTTTTTTTTTTTAAATTGTTTCTATTTGTTTTTTTTTATTTATTATTTTTTTTTTCTCTTTTGTAAGAAATAAAGAGAGAAAGAGAGAGGAGTGCGTGCTATGTGTGTATGTGAGAGAGAGAGAGAGAGAGATAAATGGAACATTTAAAATGGAGATTAATTATTCAGAAGACATTAATGCAATCTTTCAAATGAAAAAAAGCCTGCTTGTGTGTAAAAAATTGAGTTGGAATACAATATATATATATATAATTTTTTTTTTTTTTTTAGTTTTTCACGGGTAATTTATTTCATTTCTTTTTCTTTATCTAAAAGTGAAGTTAATAGTGAATAATGGTGTTGTGATTTGTTCCTTACTGAATGACAATATCAAAAATATCCGAAAAGTATATGATAGATCGCAAATTTGTAGTGCTTGTGGCTTTTATAAAATAATTTCTCTATATAAAAGATGAAGAAAGTCAATCATATTTTCCTTATAATATAGTTTTCACGTTATCAGTAATAATAATAATAATAATAATAATAATAATAATAAAAAAAGAAAAATTAATAATTTGTGATTTGTGTTTTCTGTGACACGTGATGATACAATATTTATAAACAAAAACAAAACAAGCAGACGTATTAAACTCAGTTATAAATCCGGGTATCATTCTGATTTGTAAAGAAGTTTTACATACTATGAAAAAGTATAGTTAGTTGTGATATCTCCAAAAATGTATTGAGTCTCAATATTGTGCACTCAATTGTGTAGTTCTGTATACCTGGGAACAAAACTGGAAAATGGATCTTGAGGGAAAATACAGAAGACACGAAAAAGGTTTGATTAGAAAGCTTCTATCTATCGCAAAAAAAAAAAAAAAGAAAATATAAATCCTACTACCATGTTTTCTAATTGTAGAGCAAAATGGTAAAATATATTTCTTTATAATTCATATTCTTTGCATTAAAATTAGCACTTTATATTATTTACATGGAATAATTAAAGAAAAAAAATTATTTTTACAAAAAATTAACAAAATATGGCTTTGAAAATTTCAGTATGAAAAATGATAAAATCTTTTAATTATAAATTGAATATAGAATTCTGACTTAAAAAGTATTTGACAATATTGTTTATAGTTTATTAAATTTGTATATTTTAATTAAATATCTTAGCATTTAGGATGAAATAAAGAAAAAAGAAGTATTCTTCGATGTGCGTTTAAAACATTAATGACTGAATGAAGATGACTGAAATAACCTCTATTTCATGTAAGTATTACTCGACTAATTGTAAATTAAAGCAGAGTTACATTGTAAATAATTTTGTAAATATTACATAATACTTGATAAAAAAAAAGTAAACAAATGCATACAAACAATGCAGTATTTATAGGTGTGTGAACTGTACGATGACACAAGACCACACAAATCAAGCTAGCATACAATTCAATGTTATTTAATAATAATAATAATAATGCAAAAATATTTCTTATTAAATTAACAGAGAAGTATAACAATATTTATGAATAATATTGTGTATCTGTGATAATATAGTTATAATTGTAATATAATAATAATATATAATTATTAAATAATTTTAGAATTTTAGATGATCTCAATCTCTGAGAAGAAAAAGTGGCGAAAAGATATTCGTTAAATTTATCAAATGATATTTTTATGAATATAATTACGAATATATATTCATAAATTAAATCAATATATATTTTTACATTACATATATTAAACATTTATATTTTTATATCAAATATATAATAAAAAATAATAAGAAAATACGATGTAGTCAAAAAATTCTTTATTTTCATTCATTTTACAAACGCTAATTTGACAATAAATAAATATAATAAGTTTTTAAAAAATTAATCTATAAAATATCTTTTAAACGCATGTTGATGTGAAAATAGGCATAAGACCTTAAAGAAATATATTAATTTATTTAGATTAATTTATTTATATTGATACATTTTATTTTTTAATTAACTAAATAATAAATATAATTTTTTATTTAATTTTTATCAAACACATAATAAATTATACCCAATCAGTATAAAAATATGAACTACGAATATAAAACTCTAGATAAATCAACCAATGAAATTCGATTATTTCAATAACTGATCGTTGATTGGTTCAAGAAGTCGATTAGTTATCTCATATCGAACTTCCGTTTAATTTTAATGGAGTTATCCTATTGATTGTGTTCACTTCCGAAATAATTCGATCAACCAATCAGAAAGCACTTTTAGCGCCCTCTAGATAGAAACGTATCGAGTGTAACGAAGACACGTGTACTCGAATAGGAGCCGGAAAGAGCCATTTTCTTTCGAGACTTGGAAAGGAGGAGATACTAAGCCAGCGTGGCCGGTGTGCTAGTGCACTATACCGCATATACTGCCATAATGGCGGGTGAGTAATATTTTAGTAACGATAAAATTAACCGATTTTTTTCTATTAATAATATATCCGTATTGATGTTTTTTTTTTATTTACCATTTTAAATAACAATTGATGTATACGCATGCACAATTACATAATAATATATTGTTAAAAATATTTAAGTACTTTTGTGAATATCGTGCACGCTTAGTTTTTGATTGAATTTTTTTCTATATATTTTTCTTTTTTTTGTATATTCTTACTTTAATTTACTAAAAATTATTATAAAAAAAGCAACACGATTATATAAAATTAGTTAATATTTTTCTTTTCTATTTATAGCTATATTACTTTTGTTGGTGGTATCAGTTTTATCTGCAACATACACGGTGGGAGAAACAATACCATCAGTTATTTCTTATTTATCAGAAAATGATAAAATTCGATTAAAACACGTCATCGATCCAGGTTTTAATCTGCAAGATCCTACTTCGACATATTATAGCGTGTACGGATATCAACTTCTTCATGAGCCTATACTTAATAAAGAAGTAGGTATTTTTGCTATTAAATGAAATTAATTTCATTTGTTTTTGTATTAATATATGATGAGAAATGCAAATATTGAATTTCATTGATTTTTTGATTAGTCTTCCTGATATTAATATTGAACATTAAAAGTTATTAAGTTATGTATTTCCTTTCATATTCATTAATTTTTAATGTATATTACAGAAAATTTGTAATTATTTGTTAAAATCCATTGGGGATGGTAACAATGTTGTACCTGAAACAGCCTTTTATATTGTATCAGCATGGAAAGCTATCGATACATGCCAAGATTTACCAATACCTGCGATTACAAAGGTACTTTTATTTATAAAATCATATTTTAGTAATATAAGATTTATTACTTAACTTTTAACGATGTAAAAGCTAGCTCTGTTGTTATGAGCTAAAGTAAAAAACTATTTCATATTTAATGATGCTTTTAAACTTTCGTTCTACTGCAAGAACATTGAAGAAAAATTGTACTTAACTGAAAATATTAAATTTATCTAATATAAATTATTGAAATTATATATAAATGATAAATATTTATAAGAATTATTTTTGTTTGTTCTGTAATATAGGTTTTGATGAATACTATAGACAAAGATACATCTACATTCGCTGAATTATATTATGCTGTAAATACATTAACACTCTTGTCACAAAAAATAACAACAGAGAAATCTGAAAAATTAGCTAAGACATTGGCTTTCAGAAAAGACGACAGTCTGTGGAAGTAAGTGTTAGTTAATAAAGTCTTGTGATTTAATTATTGTAAATGTTAATAATTGGCATGTGAAGTATGGACCAACGTGAAAAGTATTAGCAATTTATTACACCAATTGTATAACATAGTTAATCTATGCCAATGTTATACATAAATCCAAGTATGATACAGAGTATTTTGTATTTAGTCTTGGATATACCTTCCACATTGCTTCTGATCTTGGGTCCTTTGGTACATTTGCTTTGCATCGTATCGAGGATGCTATCATACAAGCAGATGAAGTAAATGGACAGTTCTTGCAATTCGAAGGTGGTCTGTCTATAACAAGTAAGTTGTAAATAATACAATTTATGTTATTTATATTAAATTAATTTATATATTAATATTAACGAATTATTTTTAGGCTTCCTCGTAAATGGTATCTTCAAGCTTAGTAATTCATTAAAAAAGAAACCACTCCTGACGTCTCAACAAATTGTCAAACTAACTAATTATCTTTTGTCAAGACGATCCGTGCAAACTCCTAAAGGCGTTGTAAGTCTTCTTTCAGCACTGAATACATTAGCAACTTATGAACATGAAACATTAGTATGTATCACCTTACCCGAAGAAGGAGTCATTGTTTCAAACAAACAACCACTTGTTACTGTTAAAGTTTGCGATATTTTTGGTAAACCATTGGCATCAGTACCTAAAGTTATCACAAATTATGTTAATAAATTGGATGATGATACTGCTATCCTCAATAAAGAAACATTACAGTCTTCAACAACAGATAAGTAAGTTTCATTAGGATTCAAATTTCTAATATTATTCATCCCCAATACTTTACTGATTCAATGATAAAAAATTGACTTCAGCTATACCTTGGGGTATAGTAATTGTTGAATTAACCCTTAAACCTTTTTTCAATGTAAGAAAGGTATAGAATTTCAACAAACAATTTTGTACTTACAAATATTTTTAATTAAAGTATTTGGGATACTCATATTTAATAATACATTTCATAATTTTCTGTCTTTTAATAGAACATTGTTTACGATGGATTTAATGAAAGCTAAGCCAGAACGTGGATTTTATAAAATATCAGTCTCAGCAGCATCTGCAACCAACATCGTTATGGTTAAAGTTCTTTCCGAAGTAGTGGTTGATTATTTAGAAATAGGAACAGGTGATGCTGATCAAACTACACAACCAAAATTAACAAGGTATATTGAAGTCTTATAAAAATTGTACAAAATTCTTACTGATATTCTATCCAGTTTTAACATGAAAAATTTTGTATACAAATTTTACAGAGTAACATATCTTGAAAAACTAAATCAAAAGATAGAAGCAGACTCCCAACAAAAATTAGTTGTCAGATTTTTGTTGAAAGATTCAGCTAACAAAAAACCAATGCGAGTTCATCAAGCATTTATTCGTTTATCATCTACATCTACTACCAATAATAACAATGATAATGAAATAACATTTGTAGCTGAGCCAGATAATGCTAATATTTATAAATTTGATATGGTAAGAGTTCACTAAACATTCAATTTATAATTGTATAATTATTTTAAAAATTTCGATGAAATGTACTAATTTATCAATTATATTTTTAGCCTTTAGCAGGAACAGCGATAAACTTTGCATATCGCAGTGGAGATTATAAAATAGCTTTAGTTATTGGTGATGCTGTATTAAGTAATTCTTTTGAATGGACTATTGCTACAGTAAATTTGAAATTCCCTGATGCTGTTGCTGCTGAATCGAGCGATAAGAATGCTATTTTCAAACAAAAAGCAGATATTTATACAACCAAACCAGAAATAAAGGTAATTATTAATAATCAATAAAGGAATAAACATCTTCTTAATATATATAAATTACGTGTCACGTTGTTTGTCCGCAATGAACTCCTAAACTACTGAACCGATTTTAATAAAATTTTGCACACTGTGTACAGTTTCATCCAACTTGAAAGATAGGATAGCTTATATCTCAATTTATAATTGCAATATTATTTTATTGCAAATTATTTGTTTATTAACAAAGAGTCATGATTATCTCTGTTAGTTCGATATGATTCTAACAGATGGCCGTATAAGGTAATTCGTTGACTTAAAGACGTGTGTGTACTAGACTGATTGTGAGCCACAGTAACGCGTGGTGGGACACCCCTAGTATAATATAACCAATGTTCGTTGGTGATAGAATATTTTTCATTATTCTAATCACTTCCATAACATTGGTAGAATAAATGACTTCAAAGCAACTTTATTTAGATTTCCAAATTAATTTTATATTTGGATTTGTATAATAAACTTTGAATGACATATTTATATTTAATGTGTGTAATATATTTTCATGATATTAAAAAAATTAATTAGTTTTTTTTTCTTATATCTATAGCACATGTTCCGTGAACCGGAGAAGAGGCCACCTGCTTTCGTATCAAATTTATTTACTGGCCTATGTTTAGCACCTGCCCTTTTACTTATCATTTTGTGGGCAAAACTTGGAGTCAATATATCTAATTTCCCCTTGTCTCTTAGTGCTGTAACATTCCATCTTGGATTAGGAGGTAAACTTTTAGATCAATTCCAAATATAATTTGATTATTATGCTCAATGCTTGACAGGCTATATTCTTCTATGTTGACTTGTTTTCAATTGAGCAGATAGAAAACGGTGAATTTTTCACAAATATAGTTCATTATTAACTATATTTGTAGCCCGATTATTCTCAACATAAATATTTGTAAATAATTATACGATATTAAGTATTACCAATAATTTTAATATATATTTTTCATTTTTTTTTTTTGTAGGTATTTTCGTACTGTTTGGAGTATTCTGGTTAAAATTAAATATGTTTGTAACATTGCGTTATCTTCTGGGACTTGGTGTTGTAACATTCCTTGCTGGTAACAAATTGTTATCGAACATTGCCCATAAACACAAATCATAAATCTCTAAATTATAAACGGAGGTTCCTTTAGCACGCTCAAGTGATAATATTATTATTACTATAAGTGCATTTTAAAATGATGAAAATTATAAACATGTACGTTATAGAAACAAAACATGGAAGTATGTTGTGTGTATTTTAAAATACGCACAGTTATTCAAAAATGAACATTCATTTTTATAGGTCGAAAGTGTAACGTTGTCGCTAATTCAATGTTGATGCAAAAGTGATATACTTTATCAAATATATCATTCTAACTAATATAATTTAATAAACATATTTAAATATATGCAATACTATATAATTCTCAAATAAGTTACTTTAGAATGTTATAGTTTTTCTACGTATTTCATTTGTACATAAAGACTTAAATAAATAAAATTTAAATTTAGATATATAAATATAAAATAAATATAAATATATATATATATATTGCATTTATTATAACTAAACTAATGAACGAAATTATGCAATGTCAAAGTCGAAGATTTTTATATTCACAATTTTTTCTAACAGTATTGAAATATAGAAAATAATTTATTTATTCACTATAATTAAATTAATTATGTTATATGCAACTTATAAAAAGGTGTCATATTATTTTGATAATAATTTTATTATTGTACATTTATTATGAATTTAAATTTGTTTTCTTTTCTTGCGATAAATAATCTTTCATTGTTTTTCTTAATATATTCATTTCTTTTCGTTGATTTTCCTTTTCTAATTTTAGTTCTTCAATAGTAATTTTAACTGCACCAATTCTACGCCAAAAATTGGTTAAATCTTGAAAGTTATTTATAATCTGTATTTGTACGGTATATTTGTTAGTAATATAAACATTTTCTTTAGAATAATTTGTCAAAGAAATGGAAAAAGAAATAATCAATTATGTTTATTCAAAATTGTATCATCTCCTACCTCCGCACTTCCTTGCAACTCGAACAATGTTGAAATCTTTTGAGGACTCGATTCCGTATAATTAGTATAAGAATAAATATTTTCATCAAGTGTTTCATACTTGTGACAAATTAAAAGTAGACTTAATAAACTTTCTACTTTTTTAACTAATCTTTCTAAATAATTTTTAGTCAACTTATATTCAGTCGTCGTTGTTGTTAATTGAATTCTATCTTCTTTTTGTTCTGTAATTGTTGAAACACAAATTAGAATTGAAAGAATATTTTAGAATAAATACCAAAAAAAATTATTGATGATATGAACAAAAATGCGCTTGCCAGAAATAAGACGATTTTTCATAATCCAATAAGAACTATAAAAGAAATGTTGTTCGTCCATAATTTCTTTGAAATCTTTGTTAACGTTAGCTTTATGAGTAGCAACTTTATCACGAAATTTATTAATTATTTCCGATAGAACAGAAATACGCACATATTGATTAGTTATAATCTGTTGATTTTTTTCATTTTTATCTTTAACAATTTCGTAAATTTTTCTTCGATTTTTAGTATCTACAAAAAAATCTTATTTATATAAAATGAAATTTCTTAAAATGCCTTATATGTATTATACTTCTATGATATGTAGCAATAGTTTTTTGCAGATCAGTTGAAAGTTCATTTAGTTGATTTTCTCTCTTGGAAACTGCTAATCTTCTCATATTAGTTTTATCACTAACGAAAGAATCGATTTTACCTTAAAAAGTTAATTAAATTGAAATAATATAGCTAACAAGTTGTATAAATAAATAAATAATTTACATTCATTATTAAACGGATGTCGAATATTTTCATACGAAGGCCATTTTATTTTGAACGATACAACATATTTACATTTAATTCTTTGCGGCACAGAATTTCAGTTAATAAAATAGCCCCAAAATGTTGCATAGAAATTTGATTACGTTTTAAATTAAACAAAATTGGTATATATTTTTTAATTAATAAAGGTATTACATAATTGTAATAAATGTAAAACATAAAAAAAAGAGTTAATAACCAATTGTTTTGCGTAAATTAGACGAAATATAAACTTATGAGCATGTTTAGCTATTGCAATAATATTTTAAGGTGGGACTAAAAATGTCCCACCGTGCATTACGGTGTATCAAAAAGGTGGGACACTTTTAATCCAACTGTGCTCCAAAGAGTTAAACATGATACAAATATTCGAAACTCACTTTATAACATTTATTTCAAATATTTATTATGATGATTAGACTTACTCATAGTTTTGCTTTTAATGTTACCAATCATATTATCCAATTGTTCTTGCGTAGAACGAATAATAGATTGTAACTGTGACAAATGTTCATTTCTTTTTTCAATGAAATATTTTCGATGTTAGCCTCGTTTAAAGTTTCATTCATTTTAGATTCATAAGTCATTGAAATAATACTAGTTTTCATATCATAAATATTAAACAAACGATCGATTATAGCATTGTGAGCATTGCGCAATGTTTCGTGTTGTTCTTTAGCTTCGTCGAGAGAATTTATTAAAATTTGAATACTATATTGAACAAAATAATATAAATTTGTTCTCTTATAAATCATTATTGTCTCGTTGATCGTTATCATTATAATTATTTATACAAAAATATACCTGTGATCTTTATTATCGATTATTCGATCAAATGTACGCCACGCAATTTCAATATTTTCTTTGATAATCGGCATTTTTGCACGCATCATTAATTCTCGCCATAATTGACGATACTTCATTGTATTCAATGCTCCCATTTTAATTTCACGATTTAAATGTTCCCTTTTTAACATTAATTGTCTTTCCAATGCCACTTTTTGTTTTTCTTCTTTCGTCATTGCTTTTTTCCATCGTACTTTCCTATCTCTTTTCAGTGGCATATTATTTTAATTACTTGCAAATATACATAAAAATATATTAATTTTATTTTAATAACAATAATAAATGTATACTGGATTGTCAAATATGTAATAATTTTTTGTTTCAAATAGAAAAAATAAAAGTAATTAAATAACTAAGGATATAAGTGATAAATAATAAATTAGAATTGTATTGTGCAATATTATATTAATAAAAAAGATTAATACTCGATTTATTGTTTTTATATTGGCTATAAAAATTAAGTAAAATAACTCTTGAATAGTTATTAAATAAATTATCTTACGTTTATTAATATCCTCTGCAAATTAATATATGCGGATACGTAATTAAATAAAAAAAGAAAAAAAACGTTGGATGGATCTTCTTAGAAAATAAAAATTTTAATGGACGAGGAGAATCATCTAGCCTCAAGCAATTTGAATAAAACGATCAATGAAATTCTGTATATAAATGATATTTCTAACTATTATGAAAATTCTCAAAGAATTCCAATGATTTTTAATGATTTCGTTAAACTTATTTGAATTTATAAAAGGTTACACGACATTTTTATTCGATGCTGTTATATTAATTTATTACATACATTTGTTTTTTTTGTTTATTACTATCGTATTCATTTGTAAATTGCAATAAAATTAATGACATTGAAATTTTAAATAATAATAATAAAAAAAAAAGAGGAAAAAAATGATGAATGAACCGTACCAATGATATTCTACGAAAAATTATACGCATTTACTTAAATGTTTGCTTATTTCATTTGAACGAGAATATTTGATCTTTCACAATTGTTTAGATTAAAATGACCTCGTTTAATGTTAATTATTAAAAGAGAGACAAAAAAAATAAAACATAGACGTATAATTATCACTAAAAAAAAGAAATTATAATTGTCCAAAATAATATTGAAAAGTTAATTTCAATCATTTTTAATATTAGAAAAGATGTTGTCATATGCGAGTAGTTAAATTGCACAATACAATTATTGTTTCTTTGAATTATGAATGCATAATTAATTTTTATCTATTTGTCGTCATTACAAAAAAATACAATTTTCATTAGTAAATATAAAAAGAAATAAAAGACAATAAATAATCAATGATTATAAAATCTAAATTTAAAAAGGAATGCGTTGGAATTAGGAAAACGAAGGTCGTGATGGTAATAAGATACTTTTTTTGGGAGAAGATTGCGTAAAATGACAAGGGACTTGATCGTTTCTCAAATAAATAAAAAAAAATTCTTAGCAAGTCAACAGTCGAGTTCAATGTCGTTCTTGGGTAAGGTGCGACGAGATGAAGAAAACCGGAAAGATGAGAATGAAAGATAAATTTGTATTTTATACGAATAACACGAATGTAACGTCAGTAGTGGTTACTTTGAAAGAAAACTATTGGTAGAACGATCTTTAATATTTCACTTTGTAGTCAAGATTTTTTTATGGAAGGGGCAACTTCCTTGATCTTATGCTATAAAAACTCTGGAAACTCGATCTAAGAAAGGGTACGTTAGTTTTAACTTTAAGATCAGGACACAATCAAACAAGGTTCGTAAAGAAACATTCTAACTTATCATCCTATTGTGATACATTTATTTTTTTCTTTAATATTATACTAAATAATATAAATTCAAAATTGTGTTAGAAAAAGTAAAAAAATAATTAATACGTTTCATCAAACATTATTTTACAATATTGTAATTAAACCATTTGTTGTAAAAATTGTATAAGTCTATTTTTGAACAAGATTGACATTACGTCATTTGAATTTTTTATTTATAATTATTGAAAAATTATGTGCTTTGTCAAATTTTTATTCTAAAATGGACTTCCACCACTTTCATAAGAAAAGATTTATATAATACTATTATTTAAAAATATATATATATAGATACAAGGAAGAAAAGTAAAGAGAAAGTGAGTGACAGAGAGAGAGAGAGTGAGAATATTAACAAAAATGAATTTTATTTTTTCAACAGATGAAACTCCATTACTTATTGGCATTAATTACATTTCTGATGGTTGCTTATGCAGCGTCAGAAACTACTCAAGATTTATCAGATTCATCGTTGGAATCAAACCAGGAAAATAAAATACGAGACAAGAGGACTTTACTTGGGCATGGTGTTCTTCTTGGGGGTGGTGCTCTTCTAGGGGGTGGTGCACTACTTGGGGGTAGTGCTCTTCTTGCCAAAAAAGCTCTTCTAGTTGGAGGTGGTGTTCTAGGTGCTAAAGCATTACTTGGTGCTGGTTTATACAAATCAAGGTAATTTGATTAAAATATTTCATTAAATTCTTTTTACAAAAATATTGGGTTGTTTGGAAAGTAATTTCGTTTTTTCCTGACATAATAAAGACATTAATTGATGCAAATCGGCAAATAACAACACGCGAGATCGGTGAGAGGTAAAATTTATTAAATTTAACTGTTTATGTCCGCTTGAAAGGCCTAGGTTTAACCTCGAAGCGAAAATTATTTTTATTTTCACAAAAGAAAAATTAAATTACTTTTACAACAACCCAATATTATCATTTGTAACATTATTGACAATGATTTGATGAATTTCTTTTTTTAGTTTGGGACATGGTTACGGCTATGGTAACTATGGTGGGGGATATGGTTACGGAGGTGGATATGGTTACGGTGGTGGATATGGATATGGCGGTGGATATGGATATGGTGGTGGATATGGATATGGTGGTGGATATGGACATGGATATGGATACCCAAGTGTGAGCCATTATTATGCTCAACCATCTTACGTGAATTATCATTCTCATGGTTATTGGCGATAATTTATATATATACCTTGTAAGTGTATTTCCTTTTTATATTTTAATTATTTTTCTTATTATTAATATAAATATATTTATGTTACAGAATACAATATTAAAATGAAGACAGAAATTCATAATAAAAATCTACGAATTGTATTTATGTTTATTTCACGTTAGACGTACCGAAATTGAAATTAATAATTAAAATTCGTAACCGAATTTGATAATTACAATAACAGAGCGTCATCAAAAAATATGCTTGTGCAAAATTATTAATTAATAATAAGATTATTTTTTATATAACTACTCATTCATTTAACATTTTATAATAAAAAAAAAAACAATGAATAAATGTATAAATCAAAATATAAATAAATTAATAATCATTTTATAAGAATAATAGATTTTAAAATGATATTGATATAATCGACATTTAAATTATTACAGCCACTGTTATATGCTGTAATCGAAATTCGTTAATTTTACGTGACACCAATTTTATATTATATCGATTTCGATATCCGATTACAATCCCATGTTTCTATTCTTTTTAAAAGGAAGTACATAAAAAATGACTTGTAGTAAAAATTCAATTTAACAAAAAAAACCCCCACAAAATAAAACTTTCAAATTTGTATTGAATTAAAACGAAAATTCGATCAAGTTGATTTTTATTCTTTACTATACCTTCTTTTTTTCTTTACATGATGCATACGATTTCGTATGGATTATCTAACCGTGAATTTAGTTTATAGAAATAAATAAAAAAGATCATCCCAAGCACGTTCGATAGCGAGTTGTGTATATGTCTTCAATTACAAGAACTGAATCCTAATGAACCTTCTTATTGAACCCTACTTGTTCGTATACTGTTATGTATATGTATGTAACTGTGTAAGGGAACAATGCGGATAAAAAAAAGTTAACTAATCGAAGGTGCGAGACAAGAAAGTGTTATAGTATTTCGATGAGATGGAGAATACGTCAACTTACTTAATAATGTGCGTGTGTACACACTGTGAAAATGAAAACGATGACCGACCGATATAGAAAGTGTCTGATGTCCACTCAGATTTCGTAAGTTTACACGGAAATTTCACTAATGGGTTCTATCAATAACCTACATTTCAAAGTTGAACAAGGATCTACCCAAAAAAAAAGAAACAAATTCTTAACAATTTTATTATATTTTATAATTTTTTTTATTGTAAATGGTGTAAGAAAAAAAAGGAAATTAAAAAAATGTTATACCCTTTAGCCACGCCCAAACCAAATCCTAAAATTCCAGTACCTAATAATTTCTTTTTTAAGAAAAGTGCCCTCTTAGTTCTCTTGTGTGTTTTTTTCTGTATTTACGGCAATGAACTTTCGAGTTCCTAATACCAGTTAATAATAATAATAATAATAATAAATGGTGTCTGATGATTTTTCGTATATACATTGTAAACAATCATCCAATTAAATTTTTATTTATTGAAGACACTAAAACAAAATAATGTATGTAACTGTGATAGTTACACTTGATATTATAGTAGAATGAATTAGAGTAAAGAAAAGAAAAATTTGTTTAAATTAGTTGTACGTGTATCTTCAATCTTTGAATCTACGATTTTAATTTGAAGTTAAATCTGTTAATATAAATCCTGTAACACATGATTTGTAATCAAATCATTGTTTTTTATGTTATATTAATTTTTTATTTATTAAATTGAGATTGTAAGATAACAATATAGAATAAAATCATATTGATATTGAGACGGAAAGTCCCAAACATCGAAGAAATGTCCAACGATACGATCGTTCGTGTTCGGACTGTAAAATATACTTGTGTCTTTGCTAACCAGGAGGTAGGTTGACTATAAAATCACGCATTTGCTCGTTGTTAGTCACAGTACTTTTTCTTATCCAGAAGTGTAAGGTAGTAAAGTTAAAGGTAAGTAAAAGATTACATGATTTTGTAATTAGACAAATTTCACTTCATCTTTTTTTCCCTTTTTAAAACATCGTTGTTTTGTTTGATTTATCGTAGATGCAACAATACACTATCTTTATCATCCTAGCTGTATGCAGTTGTATTGCATTATGCATTGCTACCGAAATTGATAATAATCAATACGATCATCAAGCAGATACATTAAAAACTCTCGATACAACTAATGAATTCAATAATGGAGCTGAAGAACACACAAGAACTAAGAGGACACTTTTTTTAAAAAAAGAAATTATTAAATGTTGGAATTTTAGGATTTGGTTTGGGCGTTGCTAAAGGGTATAACATTTTTTTTAATTTCCTTTTTTTTCCTTTTTTTTCCTTTTTTTTTTTAATTATTTCTTACAATTAATTTTTATTCCAGTTATAAACTTGGATACTACAGTGCTCCTGAAGTTCATCGTATATATGTACCACCACCACCACCAGCTGTTAAATATGTAGAATATGTTGAAAAACCAGTTTACATTTCAAGAATTATCGAAAAACCAGCACCAATTTACAAATCGGCTCATTTAGATTATGAACCATCCTGGTCGCAACCTGATCCTTCGCCTACCTACGGGTAATTAATTATTATCTCATAAATATCTTATTAACAAATTAATTTATATTTTTTCTTACTTTTTGTCTTTTTTAGATCCTGGTAAAACAAAGATTTAATGTTTTTTAATAAAATGTATAAAGTATAACCATCATTCAGGGAGTCAGCGAAAGAATTCAATAAATTCAAATTTGTACGAAAAAATTCCTCATAATTTGCATAGATTAATTTCTCATATATCTACCAGATTTATCAAAAAACATCATAAGAAAAATCAACCACTGTCTTTGAGCTTGCTCTTATTTATAACCAAAAAAATACTACATTTGTTTAATGTAATGTTGTTTTTATAATAAAACATTATTTTTATAATTTGTTCTTTGTAATATAATTATTCCCCATAATTATATTGATATAATAATAATAATAATAGTAATAATAATAATAATAATAATAATATAAATCGTATGTTTTAATATAATTTTGAATGCTATGTTGCATTCTATGAAAATACAATTTAAAAATAGTGTATTATATCGCGGGCAAATTAAGTAACCAATCATATTACAGCATTTTGTGACTGTTGCGCGCGAAAACATCAGCTTTTAATTATAGTTATGCAAATATCATTGTTTTTAAAGGTTTCTTTATTCTAATTTAATGTCTTTATATAAATGAATTATTAAAGTATCCAAGTATGAGTAATAACTATTAAATAATACGTGAACAACAATAAAAATATGTAAAAAATGAGAGTATTAAGTATATTTATAAGAATGTGCAGGAGTCCATGCTTGGAAACCATGCACAGAAGCCCGTTCGCATGCGTTCCTGCGCAGAGTCATGCGCAGGAGTTGATACTCGGTGATGCGCAGAAGCTCAGTCTTGATGAGTGTATTGTTATATATGTTCATTATGCGTCATACGTGATAGCTGTCAAAATTCTTATCTCTACCATAGAAATTAGTGCATAAAATTGAATAATTCTATTAAGAATAAAAATATATGTGTAGTGTTTAATTATATTTCGATTATTTATTCTTTTCGTGACAATAAGTGTGATAATAATTATTAATTAAAAATAATAAAAGTTTTAAACAAATAAAGATGGAACAAACAAGTGATCGTCCACAGTGGCTTTTGGAATTGGAAAATAGAAAAAGAAAGGTAGTACTAACAATTATTACATATAATAATTAAGCTGATTTTATCAATTTATTTTTTAAATCTAACCTAGTTATACAATTGTTTACTAGTTATACATTATTTTTCTTATCATCAATTACATTAGTTTAATATTTTAGTATGTAGTCTATTTCCTTTCTTTATTTTTTTGTCTGGTTAACGTTGTATTTATTTATTTATTATTTTCCTTAAATTAGCCCCGTTTAGCGCATGAAGCTGGAGCAGGAGCGCCATGCATGATATGTAATGATTTGTGTCCTGGTTTAGATTTACACTTTTGGCGAAAGACATGTAAAATTTGTAAATGTAGCAGAGATGATCATGACGTTGTCAATGATGATTTTCCACAATTTGATTTATTATTTGGTTCGTCTGGAAAATCGAAAAGAAAACCTATGTGTAAATACTATCTTATTATTTATTTTATTTTAATTATTATTAACCCTTTATGCTATGATTTAATTATGCTTAGCTAAGTGTCATATTCAGTCCAATATTTTATGCTTCTAATTTTTTTCATATTTGAACTGCAAAGCATCCACACGTTATTATAGTGCCAAGGGTTAATATTATGCAATTTAAAGTGTATGTATAATAAAAATATTCTATTCTTAATCATAATTACATTTCAGTATTGGCTATATCCAATAAAAAACAAGCTAACAGTGAAATTAAATTCGACTGGGTACCACCAGACACAACTAAGGAACTTGCTACAGATTATATGAATGCTTTACCTGTTGAAAAATTACCTATTTCGGGATCAAATGGTGCAATATTGAGGAAACAATTATTACAAAAACAATTACCATTACATGATATCGATCATAAAGCATGTGATGAACTTAGTGAAGGGGAGAAAAAAGAATTGGAAAATTATGTAGAGAATTTGAAGAAATATGTTGGACGTGGTAAAGTAATAAAGGTATGTTTTTTCTATTATTTATTATGTATGTATAATATTTAGATTATTTTTATAAACTTGTTTCTTTTTGATGATAGATGTTAGGTGCACGTCCATTTGATCGATCATTAATGACACCAGCTAATGCAACAGATATGCAACGTCTTCATTCGCAGCAGAAATCAGAAGTATCTGTGACCATACCACAACTTCGAACACCAAGCAGCTTTGCAAAAAATATTTCATATTTAAAAACACCTTACGAGAATAGACCAGATTCAAAAGATAACGAAAGAAACATTTCTGGTAATTAAAATATTACATTATTTTTATCAATTGAACAGATATGAATATCCTCCTAAACTTTATTATTATTTTATTATACTTTTTACAGATAATAAATACTCTAATCCAGGCTCATTTCATAAATTGGTAAATTCTTCTGTACCCACTTACGATGCTAACTCAGAACTACCTACAATTTGTCAACATGAATATTGCGAGCCTCTTTATTGTAAACATGCAGAAAACAATTCATGTTCTTTACCTACGACAAATCATGATAACGAATTTAAACATACAGATCAGAAAAATCTAACTCATAGAAATAACGTTGATCTTCAAACAGAACCATTTAATACTGAATTATCAAAATCCGATGAAAATCAAGAAATGAATCTTCAAGAAGTTGCAGATAATATTTTAGCAAATGCATTACTACCACCAAGTGCAATAAATGTGCATGATATTGTTAGTAGTACTTTGGATAAAAATGAATTAATGTATATACGTGATAAACTTAATAGCAAATATAGTATGCAAGATAATTCACAAGGTAATCATGCAAGAAGTTTTCCACATAATAAAGTGGTGGACAAAGCAGGTATTGTGGACTCTCAACAAAATCTTTTACCGATTGGATCTACGTCTAAAATAGGAGATATGAATAAAAACGATCAGCAATTTGGAGCTAAGCCTATAACAGCGGAAAAACGTGTATCTAAACCTTTATCAGAAGTAATTCAATCTACTTCTACCGGTAATATTGCCCCTAACTTTATTCATAATAAAGCGAACACTATGCATCCAAGAAATAAACCATCAAACGCTATTCTACAATCATCGCAAGTACACAATGCAGATTCACTTGAAAACATTCCAATATCATCTATAAATTCACCAGAAAAATGTGATACGAATCATAAAGAAGTGCCTACAAAATCTGAATCATCTACAACACCATCTAATATTGAAAATACAAATTGTGTAAAAGGTAAATTAAGTGGGATTAAAAATGTCCAACCAGTTATTTCTTATTCAGAAAATTTACACAATCAAGTATTCCCATATGAGGTAAATTGTTGTAAAGGAAATCAATCTAAGGAGAATCAAGCAGATATTGATGCTCTTAATGGAGCTGTTAAAGGTTTAACTGTTGAAACAACAAAACCACAAAATTGTGAGAAGTGTAAAAAAGAAATTAATGTTGGGGATGTAGTTATAACTGTAGATAAAGCTAAAAATATATTATGGCATCCTGGATGTTTCGTTTGTTCCGTGTGTGATGAATTACTCGTCGATCTTGTATATTTTTATTATAAAAATAAATTGTATTGCGGTAGAGATTTAGCAGTTTTGTTAGGAATTCCAAGATGTTTTGCCTGCGACGAGGTAAATCAATTTTTTTATATAATAAAAATTGTTATGTTATTTAATTTATATTATAATTTAATTTATTTCTATTGCAGTTAATTTTTGTACGAGAATATACAGTTGCCGAAGGACATAATTATCACGTAAAACACTTTTGCTGTTGGGATTGCGACATTCCATTAGCTGGCCGACAATATATATCTGAAAATGATCATCCTTTGTGTCTTCCTTGTTATCAGAACACGTACGCCAAAACTTGTAATGCTTGTAACGCAGTAATTGCAGCTGATCAACAAGGAGTTGCTATCAAGAATTTAAACTTTCACGCGACAGAAACATGTTTTTGTTGTTACATGTGTAAAAAATATTTACTGAACAGTAGAATGGCAGTCAAAGAGGATAAACTATTTTGTAGTAAGGATTGCATTTCCAAGTATTCCAATTGATTGAAAAATATTATTCAATATATCACATTTATATTTTTTATCTTTGCTAATATTTTTCATTTAGCAAAACAGATTTACTCGCCATTATGCCATACTAGTATAATCATATTTTTAATAATAATATAACGTAATAACTATGACTATATTTTAATAATAATAATAATAATACTCATGGATTATTCATTTATAGAAAATCAATATTAGGTATATACGATAATATACATTTTATTTTTCCCTTTACTTTATACATATTCATTCTGTTAATAATTAGGTTTATTAGACAATTATTCTAAACAATAAGAATATGTAATTGAAATATTTCTTTTATACTTCGACTTTTATAAAATAATATTTCTTAATAAACAAAAACTAAAAAATACAAATAATCGAAAAAATATTAAAAATGAATGGATTAAATCTTGAAAATTAAAGTATATTTATATATATATATATATATATATATATATATATATATTGTAATAATTATATTGTTTCATTACAATGAACAAGTAATATAGAATGTATAATGATATTACATAACTTTCAAAACAAAATAATATGAATTTATTATAATCGAGAAGAATTTATATTTTTATACATGTCAAAGAAATTTGATAAAAATATTGATCTTATTAGAAAAATGCCAAAAATACATTTTTTGTTTATTTGTTTATAATAATAAGATTATGTTGTCTCGTTAAGATAGAATGGTTATTCCTATAAATATATATTTATATATATATTTATATAATATAAGATACAATAGAGACATGATTAAGGCGAAATAATAACAAATATTCGTGCATAAACTTTAATGTTAGAAATTCCGATAAAAAATAGTTTATATGAAGGACCTATAATATAAATAAACTTAACTTAGATTTCACTCGGAATCGCTATCGATAACAGTTTGAATTCTTTTGTACGCGTTACGAGTTTCGCGATATCGTGTTGGAGTTTCCGGTGTTATTATTGAATTCTTATTATTATCCATACCTCTGCGGGAACGTGTAACACGTCCTGTAAAAGAAAACAACATTTTATGATATCAAAATTATGTATAAAATTATGTTTTAATAGTTTAAGTGAAAAATAATGTAACCTTCTGATATAATATTGCTTTTATCTAATTCAGATACTTCTTTCAGCCTTTCGTTATGTTCTTTCACTTTCTTGCACTTCTCCAAAGTCGGTCTTCCGCTAACTCCATGTTCTTCCAACAACGATTTTAGTCGTCTTACTCTAGCAGCATTGGACTTGCATCCACTCCATATTTCTTGATAAGATTTAACAGTAATACCAGCAGCTCTTATGTATTTTTTTAATGATTTTATCCTCTTATCATCTTCAGGTTTCTAAAATAAGATACAATATTAATACATCATGCTATAAATATACATTTCATTCGTTAATTTTAATTGTACTAACGTTAGAACCACGTTTCTTCTTTTTACCATCCTTTGATTGATCTGCATCATTGTCACTCTCGCTTCCAGATGATTCATCACCAGATGAATCGTGCTCTTGTTCATCTTTATTTTCATCAATCGATTTGGTTACTCTTTCAGCAATTTCTTTATTGTCGTTCTTTTCAACGTCATTGTCTTTATCATCATTATCGTTATCCTCATCTTCATTGTCATTAAGCATACTTTTATCATTGCCCTTTTTCGAATTAACTTTTCGTGCACCACGACCTCTTCTAGATTCAGTCGAGGATGGTTTAGTAGTTTTTTTATTTACATTTTTCTTAACTTTTTTCTTATTTTGTGGCTTATATTCTTCATCTTCCATATTTTTATCTAAACTATCCTCAGAGCCAGAATTTTTTGTATTGGAAGATGTTCTAGTATTTTTCTGTTTTCCCGATTTCAAATTTTTCTTTTTCTCTTTTAAATTTTGTTCTTCTGATTCTTCCGCTTCGGACGAACTAACTTCAAGTTCAGATTCATTCGGTTTAGCTTTGACAATAATCGTTTTTTTTCTTGGTTTAGGATCTTTATCTTTTTCACTTTCAGAACTAGATTCTTCTTTATCGCTGGCACATTCTACTGAAAGTTCCAATCCATCAACTACTTCTGTTTCTTTAGTAGATGACGTAGTAACATTTAAATGAATACTATCATCTTCATTACTTTCTTTATTTTTCAATGAATTATTCATGCTATCATTTGCAACAGATTCATCAAGTTTTTCGATAATCTTCTGCATTACATGAAATGAAAACAAAAGAAAAGAAAAAAACAAATATTAATATCTTTTATATAAAATTAAAGTAAAATAATATGATAAATATTACACCCTTTATCTATGGAACATTGAAAAGCAAAATGAAACAATAATATTTAGCAAATATTTCACATTAGGTATTTATAATGAACTGTTCCCAGTTAAAGGGTTGAACTATTTAAATTTGTATTATTATAAATCTTCTTCAAAAAATCATTTTCTAAATTTATACAATAACATGTAATTATACTTATTCCTTACAGAAGAATCCTTTTGTGGTTCATCATTTGATTTTTCATCGTCAATTTCGTTTGTACTATCATTAGCTTTTGGTGAACTGTTTTCATTATTTTCTTCTTCTTCTTTCTCTTTTTCTTCTTTTTCTTCTTCTTTTTCTTCTTCCTCTTCTTTTTCTTCTTTTTCTTTCTCTTCTTTATCTACTTTTTCTTCTTCTTCATCAGATTTCTTATTAATATTATTAGTAGATGAAGATATACTTTCCTGATTATTCGATGAGCTTGTATTTTCTTTTATTTCTTTTTTCGCATCATCATCATTATCATCATCATCATCATCATCATTGGCATCATGCAACGTTGATCCATTTTCAGCTGGTACTTCTTGTTCTGTAGAATTGCGAGACTTCTTTGTAGGTAATATTTCATCTTCAGAAAATATCTCACGTTGTCTTTTGCCTGTTGTTTTATTTGACTCGTTGGATACTTCTGAAGAAGACATCTCAACATCTGTCTCTTTACTTTTATGATCTAATTCGTTCATATTAAAATTATGCAATCTGAAATGATAAACTACAATTACATTATTTCGAAATATATATTTGATTAAATAGACATTTTTTTGGTCATCATTGATGAGTAAGCAATTCTCATAGTATATTCATGCAATACAAAATAAAGCGTCATCATTTAATATAGAATATAAACAATATCATATACGCCATAAAAAAAAAAATAGAAAAAACAATTCAATGATTTGATTATGTAAGCATTAAATTACATTTTTAAAAAGTGTATAATTTAAGAAAAAAACACATGCATATATTACTTAAACAAATGTTTTTAAAATAGCACAAAAAAATAAGAAACTGCGTATTAGAATGTATATATAACCTAAAATATGGAATAACATTTGTCTTAGATATATCTCAACGATTAAATATCATTAATCTTAAATAAATAATAATTATTAATTTTTGATACGTTATTTCATGCAACATACTTACAATCACAAATGATTTAAATATTATCAGCAAAATGTCTACAATGCATTCTTTTATCCCGCCTTTTCTTCTATTTATTTCACAATGGCGACCTCCGCTTATCCCGCCTTTTCACATACATAAAAATATACGTACACCCTCGCACGCGCATGGCATAAGAGGTAGGGTAAGATATATTGCAATTAAATATCTTAACGTTTTTATTAAATATTCTTCATTTTTATTCTAATTTATTTATGATTTTAGTGAAAAAATTATATATTTTACAAAATTAGATACTTTATTATCTTTATCTTATAAATATAAGAAAAAAAATAGTCAACAATTATTTTTTAAAAAGCAGGTATAAAAAAATTATTTTCCGTAGCAACATTAAATAAACAATTGAATAGAATAGATGATATTGTTGTCAAGAATAATTATTGTATACAAAATTAATAACAGATTAATGAAAAATGTATACCAAATCTCATAAAATATTTTTACAAAAAATCATGCATGAGGGTATTTTACATGATCAGGATGGCAAAGAATTGGTGATAACATTGTTTGGTATAAACAATATTTTATTTATTATTATATAAAAAAATACAATTATAATTTATCATTATAAATATTACATAATCTTATATGTTTTTTTTTCAGGTAATGAGCAAATGAAAAATGTCATTTACGAAATAAATAAAAAATTGGAACCATTAAGTATGATGATTAAAGCAGTAACTTGTGAATTAACTGGTGAAACATATTGGGCAATTACAAGTACAGTTCTACAAGATGTTAGCAGGTAATAAACATAAAATTGTATTTTAATAATGATAGTTATGACTAATTGATTTTTTTCCATTGTAGTTATCAGACGAACTTTCCTAGAATTCATTTAGAATTGTTCAGACAAATTTTATCAGAGATAATATCGTCAAGAAACGGTTGTGCTTCTAGTACTGCATGTCTTAATTTATGTTCACTTGTGGACGTGAAAATGTTAAAAATAGATGCAACTAAGTTTTTGGATCAAATGGTTGATAAAAAATGGCTCTCGTTGAAGGTAATCTGATCACACACACACACATTGAATTATTCTTCATTTATATATATCATAAATTATATTGAATGAAATGTTTATTTTAGAATGGCAAATATTACATAGGAGTACGCAGTATAGTCGAATTGATGCCTTACTTCAAGGCCACTTACGATGACTCTCTACAATCTTGTAACTTATGCAAGGAGATCGTCTTTTTTGTAAGATATTTAGAACGATATTTATTTAATCTTATTTATAATATTTCAGTGAAAAATAATTAGATTTCTTATTGTACAAAAGGGTCAAAAATGTACAAATTGCGATGCTAAGATGCACATACCTTGTTTAGAAAAATACGCGCAAGTTGTGGATTCTTTGCAATGTATTTCATGTAAAAATGAAATAGAACTAGATTTAATGGGTATATATTTCTTTGGTTTACGTAGATATTAAAAAAAAAAACGCTACGATTGTTTGATTTTTAATCATTTTTATTTTCTAATTGATGTTTCAGAAAATTAATTAATTGAGGTTGAAAAAGACTGTTGGCAAAATAAATTTTATAAGAAAATATATATTTTTTTTATCACATATATACAAAATTAATATACATGAGATGAATATCGTTGCAAAAAAAAAAAAAATACAAATAAAAATATTATACTACAATTTACTCATTATTCATCTTATAATTATAAGATATAGTAAAAATATATTTACATCGTTTAAATATGTTCAATGGTTTAGAAAATTCAAACATTTAAATCAACGATTTTGACTTTGTTCGTATTTTTCTCTCAGGTATCTAAGACCAGCAGCTATCTTTTCCTCATCAATAGTTCTATTTAAAACATTATTAATACTTTGATTAGGCTTAAGATCATTGTTACATTTTAAAATTTTTTCTTCTGTTGATGAAGCATTTTGATCAGCAGATAATCTATTAACATTAGTCAAAGGATCAATTTGATTGGAGACTTTATTAGATTCCACAGTATCATCAGATTGTTTAATTTCTTCTAAACGTGATCCCAAAACTTGATTATAAACAGGTGCGAATTCTGGTACTCTTTGTTTTCTACATTTATACACCCATTCCTCTTGAGACATTTCTCGCCAAATTTTTTGCTTTTCTAAAGTATCTTCTAATGCTTTTATCTGTTCTTCTCTAGTTTTCTCATTCTCTTTACATGTATCATCTTTAGATACTTCACTTTCTTTTAACAAAGAAACATTGTAAGTAGTATTAACGTCATTGGAAATATCAACAGTATTTGTAGATTTCTTTTCTTCGTCTTCTGGTTCAATAGGTAAACCTGCTCTAATTCTTTGTCTAATTTTAGCCGCTTTCAATCTATTTCGTTCCATCTTATCCCTCAAATCCTTCAATTCTTTGATATTCTTTTGTTTCTGTTCAGTTTCTTTTCTTAAATTATTTAAATTCTCTTGTTGTTTGATTCTCTCTTCTTCATCTTGGGAAAAAGCATAATATCCAACGCCATGTGCTCGAGCTTCGTCAAATAAAATATCTTGATAATGTATATCAGATTTATCAGCAAGCTTTTGCGTTTGTTCCTCCCATTTTCTTCTCATAACATCTATTTCTGATTCTTTCGTTAGTTGAGACTCTTCGACATTATTAGACTCATTACTCTGTTGAATATTCTTCTTCATTATTTCTTGTTTTAATAAATCATCTTTCTCACGCATCAATGGGAGATCTTTAGCTAAACATTTTCTTGTACGTCCAAAACAATCCTCATATTCGACCCACCTGTCCTCCGAGTCTACGAATCTGTCATCGTAATCATCTTCTTTAATAATTTCTTCTTCAGATTCATCTGATTTATTAGTAAAATCAACGAGATAATTGTCATTACTATTTTTTAACTTTTTCAACTTTGTATACAATCTGGATTTGGCTTCCAACACAATCTTAGATTTCTTGTGATTATTTATATCATCTATGTCTGTTAATTCTTCAGTAGAATTTTTATTTGTTTCATTTTTGACTTGTTTCGATTTACGTTTAAGTTTAATTGTTTGGGTTATCTCAATATGTGCCTTGGCCTCTTTTACTTCTGTTTGTTTTCGTAAAAGTTCAGCTTTTAAACCCACCAAAGATGAAAAATTAACATTTATTTTCTTCGTCGCGTTCATCTTTAATCTTTTCAATATGTCACTAATAAAATAAAATACATTATAGTTTTAATAATATATTTATTTATTTCTATTTGAAAAACATTAAAACTTCGTTAAATTTAAGAAATTTGTTATTACGTTTTACAGCACGAACGTAAGAAACGATAGTTCAAACGTCTCATTCAAAATCAAGGTTAGTTACATAGTTAGTTCGTACATTACGCCGCTTGATGGCGTTGAGAGTGCTAACAAACGATTACGTACATCGATCGTCATTCAGCACCACGTGCTTCAAGTATTTTTAGCTTTCATTTGTTTACAACGTTTCTAACATAAATTTAAATGAACATACGATTATAAATGGCAGATGTACAGAAATATTTTATTTTAAATTATTTATTTATTAAATTATTAACATATTTAAGTGACATGAAACATATATATATATTATTTAACCTGTTTTATGGCGTGAATATAAATTCACGTTTGATAGAACATGAAATATTTATTTTATTTTTACGTTAATACAATAAAATCACTTAGCATTAAAAAAATAAAAAAAATGAACTAAAGATCATTTTATAATTAATAGCAGAAATAAAAGATTCTTATAAATAATACGTTATAGAACTAAAAAGGATTTTATGAATTAACCTCAATAGTATTTTCTTATCGTTTATAATTTTAAAAAAATATAACTTCTTTTTAAGAATATAAGGTACTGTTTTAGTTCCTTCTTCACTGTGACAATTAGTCTTCTTCTTCTTCCTTTCCGCACGTGAACATCTAAAATTTCGATAAATATATTATTTGTTAATTATGTATGGAATAAGAAGAAAAGAATTAACTTATTTATCATTAATACATTTACCGAGACTTCTTTTTCATCTGGTGTTGAATCAGAGTCTTCTAAATTCAGAGATATGTTACTATTATTAGTGACTTTTTTCTGAAGATTATTATTTTTTGATATTTCATTAGGTTCAACCTCCATTTTTTCATCATCTTCTTCTTCTTCTTCTACTTTTTCCATTATTAATTGATCATCTTGTAATTTATTTTCCTCTTCATTTATAGCAGCAACTTCCTTATTGTTTACTTTCTTTGAATGATCTTTTGCATTATCTTTATTAGTTCTTTTTGATCTTCCTTTAACTGGTTTAGGAATGTTGGTTTCTTCTACATTATTTTCAGCTTCATCTGAAACATCTGCTTGTTCCTGCATCTTCTTAGTTGTCCGTGCTTTGGCTTTTTTATCATCATTCATTACTTTAGTATTACTTTTTGTTGTTTTAGCTTTAGTAGCTTTTTTCTTTTCTTCAACTATAGCTTCATTTTTTTCTACAACTTTCTTTACTGGTTTTACATTTGTTTTAGTTTCCTTCCTAGGTACCTTAGGTGATTTAGGTAATTTTTCAGAAGTATTCTTTTTCTTTTCTTTAGTATCCGCTGGAATACTATTTGCTTCTTTAAGTGCTTCAATTCTTTTGGATCTTGTGTTTGGTTTTTCTTTGGCTAAAACAAAAATATTCATTTATACATTCATTCATACAAAAAGAAAAAGATTATAGATTTTCCTATTAAATCATTTAATCTTATTAATTTTTCTATTCAAAATATCTTTTTTTTACGTATAATATTAGTTTATTAGGAGTACAAATAAGTTTCCGCCGTTTTTTGTCAAAAAAATAATATTTATTGTGAAAAAAAGATAGTTTAAATTTAATCGAAGAATTGTCCATCACATCAGCAACTACTTTTTCCCATCTTTCAAGCAGCGTTCGGATTCCATGTCTGAAGAACTCCTTATCTTTTGAGGTTATCCACGAATCAACCCAATTTTTGGTATCTTCAAATGATGTGAACTGCTTTAATTCGTATGGAACCCAATTACCTTGTTTATGAATCATTCCTAACGATTTTAAACGATGTGAGACTGCTTGCTGAGTGACTTCTAAAGTAAGTGCAAGTTTCTTTTGTGTTTGAGACGAATCTTCCTCCAA